>NW_026610558.1:0-228528 GCF_029499605.1 Hyla sarda
CCCTGAGGTGAATATAGGACCCCCCCTGAGGTGAATATAAGGACCCCCCCCTGAGGTGAATATAAGGACCCCCCCCTGAGGTGAATATAAGGACCCCCCCTGAGGTGAATATAAGGACCCCCCCTGAGGTGAATATAAGGACCCCCCCTGAGGTGAATATAAGGACCCCCCCTGAGGTGAATATAAGACCCCCCCTGAGGTGAATATAAGGACCCCCCCCCCCTGAGGTGAATATAAGGACCCCCCTGCAGGTGAATATAAGGACCCCCCCTCAGGTGAATATAAGGACACCCCCTCAGGTGAATATCAGGACCCCCCCTCAGGTGAATATAAGGACCCCCCCTCAGGTGAATATAAGGACCCCCCTCAGGTGAATATAAGGACCCCCCCTCAGGTGAATATAAGGACCCCCCCCTCAGGTGAATATAAGGACCCCCCCTCAGGTGAATATAAGGACCCCCTCAGGTGAATATAAGGACCCCCCTCAGGTGAATATAAGGACCCCCTCAGGTGAATATAAGGACCCCCCTGAGGTGAATATAAGGACCCCCCTGAGGTGAATATAAGGACCCCCTGAGGTGAATATAAGGACCCCCTGAGGTGAATATAAGGACCCCCTGAGGTGAATATAAGGACCCCCTGAGGTGAATATAAGGACCCCCTGAGGTGAATATAAGACCCCCTGAGGTGAATATAAGGACCCCCTGAGGTGAATATAAGGACACCCCCTGAGGTGAATATAAGGACCCCCCTGAGGTGAATATAAGGACCCCCTGAGGTGAATATAAGGACCCCCCTCAGGTGAATATAAGGACCCCCTCAGGTGAATATAAGGACCCCTCAGGTGAATATAAGGACCCCCTCAGGTGAATATAAGGACCCCCTCAGGTGAATATAAGGACCCCCTCAGGTGAATATAAGGACCCCCTCAGGTGAATATAAGGACCCCCTGAGGTGAATATAAGGACCCCCCTGAGGTGAATATAAGGACCCCCTCAGGTGAATATAAGGACCCCCTCAGGTGAATATAAGACCCCTCAGGTGAATATAAGGACCCCCTCAGGTGAATATAAGGACCCCCTCAGGTGAATATAAGGACCCCCTCAGGTGAATATAAGGACCCCCTCAGGTGAATATAAGGACCCCCTCAGGTGAATATAAGGACCCCTCAGGTGAATATAAGGACCCCTCAGGTGAATATAAGGACCCCCTCAGGTGAATATAAGGACCCCCTCAGGTGAATATAAGGACCCCCTGAGGTGAATATAAGGACCCCTCAGGTGAATATAAGGACCCCTCAGGTGAATATAAGGACCCCCTGAGGTGAATATAAGGACCCCCTGAGGTGAATATAAGGACCCCCTGAGGTGAATATAAGGACCCCTCAGGTGAATATAAGGACCCCCTGAGGTGAATATAAGGACCCCTCAGGTGAATATAAGGACCCCCCTGAGGTGAATATAAGGACCCCCTGAGGTGAATATAAGGACCCCCTGAGGTGAATATAAGGACCCCTCAGGTGAATATAAGGACCCCCTGAGGTGAATATAAGGACCCCTCAGGTGAATATAAAGACCCCCTCAGGTGAATATAAGGACCCCCTCAGGTGAATATAAGGACCCCTCAGGTGAATATAAGGACCCCTCAGGGTGAATATAAGGACCCCCCCTCAGGTGAATATAAGGACCCCCCCTCAGGTGATATAAGGACCCCCTCAGGTGAATATAAGGACCCCCTCAGGTGAATATAAGGACCCCCTCAGGTGAATATAAGGACCCCCTCAGGTGAATATAAGGACCCCTGAGGTGAATATAAGGACCCCCCTCAGGTGAATATAAGGACCCCCCCTCAGGTGAATATAAGGACCCCCCCTCAGGTGAATATAAGGACCCCCCCTCAGGTGAATATAAGGATCCCCCTCAGTGAATATAAGGATCCCCTCAGTGAATATAAGGACCCCCCTGAGGTGAATATAAGGACCCCCTGAGGTGAATATAAGGACCCCCCCTCAGGTGAATATAAGGACCCCCTCAGGTGAATATAAGGACCCCCCCTCAGGTGAATATAAGGACCCCCCTCAGGTGAATATAAGGACCCCTCAGGTGAATATAAGGACCCCCTCAGGTGAATATAAGGACCCCCTCAGGTGAATATAAGGACCCCCTCAGGTGAATATAAGGACCCCCTCAGGTGAATATAAGGACCCCCTGAGGTGAATATAAGGACCCCCCCTCAGGTGAATATAAGGACCCCCTGAGGTGAATATAAGGACCCCCTGAGGTGAATATAAGGACCCCCCCCTCAGGTGAATATAAGGACCCCCCCTCAGGTGAATATAAGGACCCCCCCTCAGGTGAATATAAGGACCCCACCCTCAGGTGAATATAAGGACCCCCCTCAGGTGAATATAAGGACCCCCCCTCAGGTGAATATAAGGACCCCCCTGAGGTGAATATAAGGACCCCCTGAGGTGAATATAAGGACCCCCTGAGGTGAATATAAGGACCCCCTCAGGTGAATATAAGGACCCCCCCTCAGGTGAATATAAGGACCCCCCCCTGAGGTGAATATAAGGGACCCCCCCTGAGGTGAATATAAGGACCCCCCCTGAGGTGAATATAAGGACCCCCCCTGAGGTGAATATAAGGACCCCCCTGAGGTGAATATAAGGACCCCCCCTGAGGTGAATATAAGGACCCCCCCTGAGGTGAATATAAGGACCCGCCCCTGAGGTGAATATAAGGACCCCCCTGAGGTGAATATAAGGACCCCCCCTGAGGTGAATATAAGGACCCCCCCTCAGGTGAATATAAGGACACCCCCTCAGGTGAATATAAGGACACCCCCTCAGGTGAATATAAGGACACCCCCTCAGGTGAATATAAGGACCCCCCCTCAGGTGAATATAAGGACCCCCTCAGGTGAATATAAGGACCCCCCCTCAGGTGAATATAAGGACCCCCCCTCAGGTGAATATAAGGACCCCCCCTCAGGTGAATATAAGGACCCCCTCAGGTGAATATAAGGACCCCCTCAGGTGAATATAAGGACCCCCTCAGGTGAATATAAGGACCCCCTGAGGTGAATATAAGGACCCCCTGAGGTGAATATAAGGACCCCCTGAGGTGAATATAAGGACCCCCCTGAGGTGAATATAAGGACCCCCTGAGGTGAATATAAGGACCCCCTGAGGTGAATATAAGGACCCCCTGAGTGAATATAAGGACACCCCCTGAGGTGAATATAAGGACACCCCCTGAGGTGAATATAAGGACACCCCCTGAGGTGAATATAAGGACACCCCCTGAGGTGAATATAAGGACACCCCCTGAGGTGAATATAAGGACACCCCCTGAGGTGAATATAAGGACCACCCCCTGAGGTGAATATAAGGACACCCCCTGAGGTGAATATAAGGACACCCCCTGAGGTGAATATAAGGACACCCCCTGAGGTGAATATAAGGACACCCCCTCAGGTGAATATAAGGACACCCCCTCAGGTGAATATAAGGACACCCCCTCAGGTGAATATAAGGACACCCCCTCAGGTGAATATAAGGACCCCCTGAGGTGAATATAAGGACCCCCTGAGGTGAATATAAGGACCCCCTGAGGTGAATATAAGGACCCCCTGAGGTGAATATAAGGACCCCCTGAGGTGAATATAAGGACCCCCCTGAGGTGAATATAAGGACCCCCTGAGGTGAATATAAGGACCCCCTGAGGTGAATATAAGGACCCCCCTGAGGTGAATATAAGGACCCCCTGAGGTGAATATAAGGACCCCCTGAGGTGAATATAAGGACCCCCCTCAGGTGAATATAAGGACCCCCTCAGGTGAATATAAGGACCCCCTCAGGTGAATATAAGGACCCCTCAGGTGAATATAAGGACCCCCTCAGGTGAATATAAGGACCCCTCAGGTGAATATAAAGACCCCCTCAGGTGAATATAAGGCCCCCCTCAGGTGAATATAAGGACCCCTCAGGTGAATATAAGGACCCCTCAGGTGAATATAAGGACCCCCTGAGGTGAATATAAGGACCCCCTCAGGTGAATATAAGGACCCCCCCCTCAGGTGAATATAAGGACCCCCCCTCAGGTGAATATAAGGACCCCCTCAGGTGAATATAAGGACCCCTCAGGTGAATATAAGGACCCCCTGAGGTGAATATAAGGACCCCCTGAGGTGAATATAAGGACCCCCCCCTCAGGTGAATATAAGGACCCCCTCAGGTGAATATGAGGACCCCCCCTCAGGTGAATATAAAGACCCCCTCAGGTGAATATAAGGACCCCCTCAGGTGAATATAAGGACCCCCTCAGGTGAATATAAGGACCCCTCAGGTGAATATAAGGACCCCTCAGGTGAATATAAGGACCCTCAGGTGAATATAAGGACCCCTCAGGTGAATATAAGGACCCCCCTCAGGTGAATATAAGGACCCCCTGAGGTGAATATAAGGACCCCCCCTGAGGTGAATATAAGGACCCCCTGAGGTGAATATAAGGACCCCCTGAGGTGAATATAAGGACCCCCTGAGGTGAATATAAGGACCCCCTGAGGTGAATATAAGGACCCCCTGAGGTGAATATAAGGACCCCCTGAGGTGAATATAAGGACCCCCTGAGGTGAATATAAGGACCCCCTGAGGTGAATATAAGGACCCCCTCAGGTGAATATAAGGACCCCTCAGGTGAATATAAGGACCCCCCTCAGGTGAATATAAGGACCCCCCTCAGGTGAATATAAGGACCCCCTCAGGTGAATATAAGGACCCCCCCTGAGGTGAATATAAGGACCCCCCCTGAGGTGAATATAAGGACCCCCTGAGGTGAATATAAGGACCCCCTGAGGTGAATATAAGGACCCCCTGAGGTGAATATAAGGACCCCCTGAGGTGAATATAAGGACCCCCTGAGGTGAATATAAGGACCCCCTGAGGTGAATATAAGGACCCCCTGAGGTGAATATAAGGACCCCCCCTCAGGTGAATATAAGGACCCCCTCAGGTGAATATAAGGACCCCCTCAGGTGAATATAAGGACCCCTCAGGTGAATATAAGGACCCCCTCAGGTGAATATAAGGACCCCTCAGGTGAATATAAGGACCCCCTGAGGTGAATATAAGGACCCCCTGAGGTGAATATAAGGACCCCCTGAGGTGAATATAAGGACCCCCCCTCAGGTGAATATAAGGACCCCCCCCTCAGGGTGAATATAAGGACCCCCTCAGGTGAATATAAGGACCCCCTCAGGTGAATATAAGGACCCCTCAGGTGAATATAAGGACCCCTCAGGTGAATATAAGGACCCCTCAGGTGAATATAAGGACCCCCTCAGGTGAATATAAGGACCCCCTGAGGTGAATATAAGGACCCCCCCTGAGGTGAATATAAGGACCCCCTGAGGTGAATATAAGGACCCCCTGAGGTGAATATAAGGACCCCCTGAGGTGAATATAAGGACCCCCTGAGGTGAATATAAGGACCCCCTGAGGTGAATATAAGGACCCCCTGAGGTGAATATAAGGACCCCCTGAGGTGAATATAAGGACCCCCTGAGGTGAATATAAGGACCCCCTGAGGTGAATATAAGGACCCCCTGAGGTGAATATAAGGACCCCCCCTCAGGTGAATATAAGGACCCCCCCTCAGGTGAATATAAGGACCCCCTCAGGTGAATATAAGGACCCCCTCAGGTGAATATAAGGACCCCCTCAGGTGAATATAAGGACCCCCCCTCAGGTGAATATAAGGACCCCCCCTCAGGTGAATATAAGGACCCCCCCCTCAGGTGAATATAAGGACCCCCCCCTCAGGTGAATATAAGGACCCCCCCCTCAGGTGAATATAAGGACCCCCTCAGGTGAATATAAGGACCCCTCAGGTGAATATAAGGACCCCCTCAGGTGAATATAAGGACCCCCTCAGGTGAATATAAGGACCCCCCCTGAGGTGAATATAAGGACCCCCCCCTGAGGTGAATATAAGGACCCCCCCTGAGGTGAATATAAGGACCCCCTCAGGTGAATATAAGGACCCCCTCAGGTGAATATAAGGACCCCCTCAGGTGAATATAAGGACCCCCTCAGGTGAATATAAGGACCCCCTGAGGTGAATATAAGGACCCCCTGAGGTGAATATAAGGACCCCCTGAGGTGAATATAAGGACCCCCTCAGGGGAATATAAGGACCCCCTCAGGTGAATATAAGGACCCCCCCTCAGGTGAATATAAGGACCCCCCCTCAGGTGAATATAAGGACCCCCCCTCAGGTGATATAAGGACCCCCCCTCAGGTGAATATAAGGACCCCCCCTCAGGTGAATATAAGGACCCCCCCTCAGGTGAATATAAGGACCCCCCCCTCAGGTGAATATAAGGACCCCCCCTCAGGTGAATATAAGGACCCCCCCTCAGGTGAATATAAGGACCCCCCCTCAGGTGAATATAAGGACACCCCCTCAGGTGAATATAAGGACACCCCCTCAGGTGAATATAAGGACCCCCCCCTCAGGTGAATATAAGGACCCCCCCCTCAGGTGAATATAAGGACCCCCCCTCAGGTGAATATAAGGACCCCCCCTCAGGTGAATATAAGGACCCCCCCTCAGGTGAATATAAGGACCCCCCCTCAGGTGAATATAAGGACCCCTCAGGTGAATATAAGGACCCCCTGAGGTGAATATAAGGACCCCCTGAGGTGAATATAAGGACCCCCTGAGGTGAATATAAGGACCCCCTGAGGTGAATATAAGGACCCCCTGAGGTGAATATAAGGACCCCCTGAGGTGAATATAAGGACCCCCTGAGGTGAATATAAGGACCCCCCCTCAGGTGAATATAAGGACCCCCCCTCAGGTGAATATAAGGACCCCCCCTCAGGTGAATATAAGGACCCCCTCAGGTGAATATAAGGACCCCCTGAGGTGAATATAAGGACCCCCCCCTCAGGTGAATATAAGGACCCCCCCCTTCAGGTGAATATAAGGACCCCCTGAGGTGAATATAAGGACCCCCTGAGGTGAATATAAGGACCCCCTCAGGTGAATATGAGGACCCCCTCAGGTGAATATGAGGACCCCCTCAGGTGAATATGAGGACCCCCTCAGGTGAATATGAGGACCCCCCCTCAGGTGAATATAAGGACACCCCCTCAGGTGAATATAAGGACCCCCTGAGGTGAATATAAGGACCCCCCCTCAGGTGAATATAAGGACCCCCCCTCAGGTGAATATAAGGACCCCCCCTCAGGTGAATATAAGGACCCCCCCTCAGGTGAATATAAGGACCCCCTGAGGTGAATATAAGGATCCCTGAGGTGAATATAAGGACCCCCTGAGGTGAATATAAGGACCCCCTGAGGTGAATATAAGGACCCCCTGAGGTGAATATAAGGACCCCCTGAGGTGAATATAAGGACCCCCTGAGGTGAATATAAGGATCCCTGAGGTGAATATAAGGACCCCCTCAGGTGAATATAAGGACCCCCCTCAGGTGAATATAAGGACCCCCTGAGGTGAATATAAGGACCCCCTGAGGTGAATATAAGGATCCCTGAGGTGAATATAAGGACCCCCTGAGGTGAATATAAGGATCCCTGAGGTGAATATATGGACCCCCTGAGGTGAATATAAGGACCCCCTGAGGTGAATATAAGGACCCCCCCTCAGGTGAATATAAGGACCCCCTCAGGTGAATATAAGGACCCCCTGAGGTGAATATAAGGACCCCCCCTCAGGTGAATATAAGGATCCCCTGAGGTGAATATAAGGACCCCCCCTCAGGTGAATATAAGGACCCCTCAGGTGAATATAAGGACCCCTTCAGGTGAATATAAGGACCCCCTCAGGTGAATATAAGGACCCCCTCAGGTGAATATAAGGACCTCTCAGGTGAATATAAGGACCCCCTCAGGTGAATATAAGGACCCCCTCAGGTGAATATAAGGACCCCCCTCAGGTGAATATAAGGACCCCCTCAGGTGAAGCCCCTCCTCTTTCTTTGATGAAGTGGTAGAGGAGAATAATATAAAGTTAAAGGGGTATTCCAGGATTCTTTTGTGACTATGCTACAGGGGCTGAAGTGTCGTCCATAATATAGTGTCTGTACCTGTGTGTGACGCTTTCTCACAATTCTTCTGTGATTTTAACCCCAATATTTATTGTTACCAGGATATAAAATGACTGTTGTCTCAGACTTTTCCCAGGTTGCAATGCGGCTGAGACCTGACATCACTAGTCAGCTGATGACCGGAGCCTGTCTGCTTCAATGGGTGGAGCGATCGCTTGGTGGGAGAATAGTTAATAGGGATAGGAGCGGGGGGAGGGGTTAGAATAGATAATAGGGATAGGAGTGGGGGAGGGGTTAGAATAGATAATAGGGATAGGAGCGGGGGGAGGGGTTAGAATAGATAATAGGGATAGGAGTGAGGGGAGGGGTTAGAATAGATAATAGGGATAGGAGTGGGGGAGGGGTTAGAATAGATAATAGGGATAGGAGTGGGGGGAGGGGTTAGAATAGATAATAGGGATAGGAGTGAGGGGAGGGGTTAGAATAGATAATAGGGATAGGAGCGGGGGGAGGGGTTAGAATAGATAATAGGGATAGGAGTGAGGGGAGGGGTTAGAATAGATAATAGGGATAGGAGTGGGGGAGGGGTTAGAATAGATAATAGGGATAGGAGTGGGGGGAGGGGTTAGAATAGATAATAGGGATAGGAGTGAGGGGAGGGGTTAGAATAGATAATAGGGATAGGAGTGGGGGGAGGGGTTAGAATAGATAATAGGGATAGGAGTGGGGGGAGGGGTTAGAATAGATAATAGGGATAGGAGTGGGGGAGGGGTTAGAATAGATAATAGGGATAGGAGTGGGGGGAGGGGTTAGAATAGATAATAGGGATAGGAGTGGGGGAGGGGTTAGAATAGATAATAGGGATAGGAGAGGGGGAGGGGTTAGAATAGTTAATAGGGATAGGAGTGGGGGAGGGGTTAGAATAGATAATAGGGATAGGAGTAGGGGAGGGGTTAGAATAGATAATAGGGATAGGAGAGGGGGAGGGGTTGGAATAGATAATAGGGATAGGAGTGGGGGGAGGGGTTAGAATAGATAATAGGTATAGGAGTGGGGGAGGGGTTAGAATAGATAATAGGGATAGGAGTGGGGGAGGGGTTAGAATAGATAATAGGGATAGGAGTGGGGGAGGGGTTAGAATAGATAATAGGGATAGGAGTGGGGGAGGGGTTAGAATAGATAATAGGGATAGGAGTGGGGGAGGGGTTAGAATAGATAATAGGGATAGGAGTGGGGGAGGGGTTAGAATAGATAATAGGGATAGGAGTGGGGGAGGGGTTAGAATAGATAATAGGGATAGGAGAGGGGGGGAGGGGTTAGAATAGTTAATAGGGATAGGAGCGGGGGAGGGGTTAGAATAGATAATAGGGATAGGAGTGGGGGAGGGGTTAGAATAGATAATAGGGATAGGAGTGGGGGAGGGGTTAGAATAGTTAATAGGGATAGGAGTGGGGGGAGGGGTTAGAATAGATAATAGGGATAGGAGTGGGGGGAGGGGTTAGAATAGTTAATAGGGATAGGTGTGGGGGGAGGGGTTAGAATAGTTAATAGGGATAGGAGTGGGGGGGGGGAGGGGTTAGAATAGATAATAGGGATAGGAGTGGGGGGGAGGGGTTAGAATAGTTAATAGGGATAGAAGAGGGGGAGGGGTTAGTATAATAGGGATAGGAGCGGGGGGGAGGGGATAGTATAATAGGGATAGGAGCGGAGGGGGAGGGGTTAGAATAATAGGGATAGGAGTGGGGGGGAGGGGTTAGTTTAATAGGGATAGGAGCGGGGGGGAGGGGTTAGTATAATAGGGATAGGGGGGGGAGGGGTTAGTATAATAGGGATAGGAGCGGGGGGGAGGGGTTAGTATAATAGGGATAGGAGCGGAGGGGGAGGGGTTAGGATAATAGGGATAGGAGCGGGGGGAGGGGTTAGGATAATAGGGATAGGAGCGGGGGGGGAGGGTTTAGTATAATAGGGATAGGAGCGGGGGAGGGATTAGGATAATAGGGATAGGAGTGGGGGGGAGGGGTTAGTATAATAGGGATAGGAGCGGGGGGGAGGGGTTAGTGTAATAGGGATAGGAGCGGGGGGGAGGGGTTAGTGTAATAGGGATAGGAGCGGGGGGGAGGGGTTAGTGTAATAGGGATAGGAGTAGGGGGGAAGGGTTAGTATAATAGGGATAGGAGCGGGGGGAGGGGTTAGTATAATAGGGATAGGAGCGGGGGGAGGGGTTAGGATAATAGGGATAGGAGCGGGGGAGGGGTTAGGATAATAGGGATAGGAGCGGGGGAGGGGTTAGAATAATAGGGATAGGAGCGGGGGAGGGGTTAGGATAATAGGGATAGGAGCGGGGAGGGGTTAGGATAATAGGGATAGTAGCGGGGGAGGGGTTAGGATAATAGGGACAGGAGCGGGGGAGGGGTTAGGATAATAGGGATAGGAGCGGGGGGAGGGGTTAGTATAATAGGAATAGGAGCGGGGGAGGGGTTAGGATAATAGGGATAGGAGTGGGGGGAGGGGTTAGGATAATAGGGATAGGAGCGGGGGGAGGGGTTAGGATAATAGGGATAGGAGCGGGGGGAAGGGGTTAGGATAATAGGGATAGGAGCGGGGGGGAGGGGTTAGGATAATAGGAATAGGAGCGGGGGGGAGGGGTTAGGATAATAGGAATAGGAGCGGGGGGAGGGGTTAGGATAATAGGGATAGGAGCGGGGGGGAGGGGTTAGGATAATAGGAATAGGAGCGGGGGGAGGGGTTAGGATAATAGGGATAGGAGCGGGGGGAGGGGTTAGGATAATAGGGATAGGAGCGGGGGGAGGGGTTAGGATAATAGGGATAGGAGCGGGGGGAGGGGTTAGGATAATAGGGATAGGAGCGGGGGAGGGGTTAGGATAATAGGGATAGGAGCGGGGGAGGGGTTAGGATAATAGGGATAGGAGCGGGGGGAGGGGTTAGGATAATAGGGATAGGAGCGGGGGGAGGGGTTAGTATAATAGGGATAGGAGCGGGGGAGGGGTTAGGATAATAGGGATAGGAGCGGGGGAGGGGTTAGGATAATAGGGATAGGAGCGGGGGGAGGGGTTAGGATATTAGGGATAGGAGCGGGGGGGAGGGGTTAGTGTAATAGGGATAGGAGGGGGGGAGGGGTTAGGATAATAGGGATAGGAGCGGGGGGAGGGGTTAGTGTAATAGGGATAGGAGCGGGGGAGGGGTTAGGATAATAGGGATAGGAGCGGGGGGAGGGGTTAGTGTAATAGGGATAGGAGCGGGGGGAGGGGTTAGTGTAATAGGGATAGGAGCGGGGGGAGGGGTTAGGCTTCATACACATTGAATCCCATGGTGACTAATACCAGACGTCTGACCAATAAACTGAGACCCTGGAGCGGTTATGTCTGGGGAGGATTATGACATCGTGGTATAACAGACTTGGTTGGACGATCGCTGTGACTGGGCGGGAACATACAGGGTTATAGTCAGGAAGGAGCGGACAAAACTGAAAGGGGGAGGAGTCCAGTGTGGAGGCCGCACTGCGGGAGGAGACGATAATGTGGAGGCCGCACTGCGGGAGGATATACAGGAGGAGAGGATAATGTGGAGGCCGCACTGCGGGAGGATATACAGGAGGAGAGGATAATGTGGAGGCTGCACTGCGGGAGGATATACGGGAGGAGAGTATAATGTGGAGGCCGCACTGCGGGAGGATATACAGGAGGAGACGATAATGTGGAGGCCGCACTGCGGGAGGATATACAGGAGGAGACGATAATGTGGAGGCCGCACTGCGGGAGGATATACAGGAGGAGAGGATAATGTGGAGGCTGCACTGCGGGAGGATATACGGGAGGAGAGGATAATGTGGAGGCCGCACTGCGGGAGGATATACAGGAGGAGACGATAATGTGGAGGCCGCACTGCGGGAGGATATACAGGAGGAGAGGATAATGTGGAGGCTGCACTGCGGGAGGATATACGGGAGGAGAGTATAATGTGGAGGCCGCACTGCGGGAGGATATACAGGAGGAGACGATAATGTGGAGGCCGCACTGCGGGAGGATATACAGGAGGAGACGATAATGTGGAGGCCGCACTGCGGGAGGATATACAGGAGGAGACGATAATGTGGAGGCCGCACTGCGGGAGGATATACAGGAGGAGACGATAATGTGGAGGCCGCACTGCGGGAGGATATACAGGAGGAGAGGATAATGTGGAGGCCGCACTGCGGGAGGATATACGGGAGGAGAGGATAATGTGGAGGCCGCACTGCGGGAGGATATACAGGAGGAGACGATAATGTGGAGGCTGCACTGCGGGAGGATATACAGGAGGAGATGATAATGTGGAGGCCGCACTGCGGGAGGATATACAGGAGGAGAGGATAATGTGGAGGCCGCACTGCGGGAGGATATACAGGAGGAGAGGATAATGTGGAGGCCGCACTGCGGGAGGATATACGGGAGGAGAGGATAATGTGGAGGCCGCACTGCGGGAGGATATACAGGAGGAGACGATAATGTGGAGGCTGCACTGCGGGAGGATATACAGGAGGAGATGATAATGTGGAGGCCGCACTGCGGGAGGATATACAGGAGGAGAGGATAATGTGGAGGCCGCACTGCGGGAGGATATACAGGAGGAGAGGATAATGTGGAGGCCGCACTGCGGGAGGATATACGGGAGGAGAGGATAATGTGGAGGCCGCACTGCGGGAGGATATACGGGAGGAGAGTATAATGTGGAGGCCGCACTGCGGGAGGATATACAGGAGGAGACGATAATGTGGAGGCTGCACTGCGGGAGGATATACAGGAGGAGATGATAATGTGGAGGCCGCACTGCGGGAGGATATACGGGAGGAGAGGATAATGTGGAGGCCGCACTGCGGGAGGATATACAGGAGGAGACGATAATGTGGAGGCCGCACTGCGGGAGGATATACAGGAGGAGATGATAATGTGGAGGCCGCACTGCGGGAGGATATACGGGAGGAGAGGATAATGTGGAGGCCGCACTGCGGGAGGATATACAGGAGGAGACGATAATGTGGAGGCCGCACTGCGGGAGGATATACAGGAGGAGACGATAATATGGAGGCCGCACTGCGGGAGGATATACAGGAGGAGACGATAATATGGAGGCCGCACTGCGGGAGGATATACAGGAGGAGAGGATAATGTGGAGGCCGCACTGCGGGAGGATATACAGGAGGACACGATAATGTGGAGGCCGCACTGCGGGAGGATATACAGGAGGAGACTATAATGTGGAGGCCGCACTGCGGGAGGATATACAGGAGGAGACGATAATGTGGAGGCCGCACTGCGGGAGGATATACAGGAGGAGAGGATAATGTGGAGGCCGCACTGCGGGAGGATATACAGGAGGAGACGATAATGTGGAGGCCGCACTGCGGGAGGATATACAGGAGGAGACGATAATGTGGAGGCCGCACTGCGGGAGGATATACAGGAGGAGACGATAATGTGGAGGCCGCACTGCGGGAGGATATACAGGAGGAGACGATAATGTGGAGGCCGCACTGCGGGAGGATATACGGGAGGAGACGATAATGTGGAGGCCGCACTGCGGGAGGATATACGGGAGGAGACGATAATGTGGAGGCCGCACTGCGGGAGGATATACAGGAGGAGACGATAATGTGGAGGCCGCACTGCGGGAGGATATACAGGAGGAGACGATAATGTGGAGGCCGCACTGCGGGAGGATATACAGGAGGAGACGATAATGTGGAGGCCGCACTGCGGGAGGATATACAGGAGGAGAGGATAATGTGGAGGCCGCACTGCGGGAGGATATACAGGAGGAGACGATAATGTGGAGGCCGCACTGCGGGAGGATATACAGGAGGAGACGATAATGTGGAGGCCGCACTGCGGGAGGATATACAGGAGGAGACGATAATGTGGAGGCCGCACTGCGGGAGGATATACAGGAGGAGACAATAATGTGGAGGCCGCACTGCGGGAGGATATACAGGAGGAGACGATAATGTGGAGGCCGCACTGCGGGAGGATATACAGGAGGAGACGATAATGTGGAGGCCGCACTGTGGGAGGATATACAGGAGGAGACAATAATGTGGAGGCCGCACTGCGGGAGGATATACAGGAGGAGACGATAATGTGGAGGCCGCACTGCGGGAGGATATACAGGAGGAGAGGATAATGTGGAGGCCGCACTGCGGGAGGATATACAGGAGGAGACGATAATGTGGAGGCCGCACTGCGGGAGGATATACAGGAGGAGACGATAATGTGGAGGCCGCACTGCGGGAGGATATACAGGAGGAGACGATAATATGGAGGCCGCACTGCGGGAGGATATACAGGAGGAGAGGATAATGTGGAGGCCGCACTGCGGGAGGATATACAGGAGGACACGATAATGTGGAGGCCGCACTGCGGGAGGATATACAGGAGGAGACTATAATGTGGAGGCCGCACTGCGGGAGGATATACAGGAGGAGACGATAATGTGGAGGCCGCACTGCGGGAGGATATACAGGAGGAGAGGATAATGTGGAGGCCGCACTGCGGGAGGATATACAGGAGGAGACGATAATGTGGAGGCCGCACTGCGGGAGGATATACAGGAGGAGACGATAATGTGGAGGCCGCACTGCGGGAGGATATACAGGAGGAGACGATAATGTGGAGGCCGCACTGCGGGAGGATATACAGGAGGAGACGATAATGTGGAGGCCGCACTGCGGGAGGATATACGGGAGGAGACGATAATGTGGAGGCCGCACTGCGGGAGGATATACGGGAGGAGACGATAATGTGGAGGCCGCACTGCGGGAGGATATACAGGAGGAGACGATAATGTGGAGGCCGCACTGCGGGAGGATATACAGGAGGAGACGATAATGTGGAGGCCGCACTGCGGGAGGATATACAGGAGGAGACGATAATGTGGAGGCCGCACTGCGGGAGGATATACAGGAGGAGAGGATAATGTGGAGGCCGCACTGCGGGAGGATATACAGGAGGAGACGATAATGTGGAGGCCGCACTGCGGGAGGATATACAGGAGGAGACGATAATGTGGAGGCCGCACTGCGGGAGGATATACAGGAGGAGACGATAATGTGGAGGCCGCACTGCGGGAGGATATACAGGAGGAGACGATAATGTGGAGGCCGCACTGCGGGAGGATATACAGGAGGAGACGATAATGTGGAGGCCGCACTGCGGGAGGATATACAGGAGGAGACGATAATGTGGAGGCCGCACTGCGGGAGGATATACGGGAGGAGACGATAATGTGGAGGCCGCACTGCGGGAGGATATACGGGAGGAGACGATAATGTGGAGGCCGCACTGCGGGAGGATATACAGGAGGAGACGATAATGTGGAGGCCGCACTGCGGGAGGATATACAGGAGGAGACGATAATGTGGAGGCCGCACTGCGGGAGGATATACAGGAGGAGACGATAATGTGGAGGCCGCACTGCGGGAGGATATACAGGAGGAGAGGATAATGTGGAGGCCGCACTGCGGGAGGATATACAGGAGGAGACGATAATGTGGAGGCCGCACTGCGGGAGGATATACAGGAGGAGACGATAATGTGGAGGCCGCACTGCGGGAGGATATACAGGAGGAGACGATAATGTGGAGGCCGCACTGCGGGAGGATATACAGGAGGAGACGATAATGTGGAGGCCGCACTGCGGGAGGATATACAGGAGGAGACGATAATGTGGAGGCCGCACTGCGGGAGGATATACAGGAGGAGACGATAATGTGGGGGCCGCACTGCGGGAGAATATACAGGAGGAGACGATAATGTGGAGGCCGCACTGCTGGAGGATATACAGGAGGAGACGATAATGTGGAGGCTGCACTGCGGGAGGATATACAGGAGGAGACGATAATGTGGAGGCCGCACTGCGGGAGGATATACAGGAGGAGAGGATAATGTGGAGGCCGCACTGCGGGAGGATATACAGGAGGAGACGATAATGTGGAGGCCGCACTGCGGGAGGATATACAGGAGGAGACGATAATGTGGAGGCCGCACTGCGGGAGGATATACAGGAGGAGACGATAATGTGGAGGCCGCACTGCGGGAGGATATACAGGAGGAGACGATAATGTGGAGGCCGCACTGCGGGAGGATATACGGGAGGAGACGATAATGTGGAGGCCGCACTGCGGGAGGATATACAGGAGGAGACGATAATGTGGAGGCCGCACTGCGGGAGGATATATAGGAGGAGACGATAATGTGGAGGCCGCACTGCGGGAGGATATACAGGAGGAGACGATAATGTGGAGGCCGCACTGCGGGAGGATATACAGGAGGAGACGATAATGTGGAGGCCGCACTGCGGGAGAATATACAGGAGGAGACGATAATGTGGAGGCCGCACTGCGGGAGGATATACAGGAGGAGAGGATAATGTGGAGGCCGCACTGCGGGAGGATATACAGGAGGAGACAATAATGTGGAGGCCGCACTGCGGGAGGATATACAGGAGGAGACGATAATGTGGAGGCCGCACTGCGGGAGGATATATAGGAGGAGACGATAATGTGGAGGCCGCACTGCGGGAGGATATACAGGAGGAGACGATAATGTGGAGGCCGCACTGCGGGAGGATATACAGGAGGAGACGATAATGTGGAGGCCGCACTGCGGGAGAATATACAGGAGGAGACGATAATGTGGAGGCCGCACTGCGGGAGGATATACAGGAGGAGAGGATAATGTGGAGGCCGCACTGCGGGAGGATATACGGGAGGAGACGATAATGTGGAGTCATTATGGGGAGAAATATTTGGAGATAATAATAATAAATCCTGATCGGGTTATAACCTATAAACCTCCAAACATAATGGAAGAGACAGAAGATCAATTACTGAGGAAATAATCATCAGAACGAGGAGATAATAATGGAGACCAGAGGGGGCGTCCTACTAGACTTAATATTAACAGACCTGACCAGAGGGGGCGTCCTACTAGACTTAATATTAACAGACCTGACCAGAGGGGGCGCCCTACTAGACTTAATATTAACAGACCTGACCAGAGGGGGCGCCCTACTAGACTTAATATTAACAGACCTGACCAGAGGGGGCGCCCTACTAGACTTAATATTAACAGACCTGACCAGAGGGGGCGCCCTACTAGACTTAATATTATCCAACAGACCTGACCAGAGGGGGCGCCCTACTAGACTTAATATTATCAGACCTGACCAGAGGGGGCGCCCTACTAGACTTAATATTATCCAACAGACCTGACCAGAGGGGGCGCCCCACTAGACTTAATATTACCCAACAGACCTGACCAGAGGGGGCGCCCTACTAGACTTAATATTACCCAACAGACCTGACCAGAGGGGGCGCCCTACTAGACATAATATTACCCAACAGACCTGACCAGAGGGGGCGCCCTACTAGACTTAATATTACCCAACAGACCTGACCAGAGGGGGCGCCCTACTAGACTTAATATTACCCAACAGACCTGACCAGAGGGGGCGTCCTACTAGACTTAATATTACCCAACAGACCTGACCAGAGGGGGCGCCCTACTAGACATAATATTATCAGACCTGACCAGAGGGGGCGCCCTACTAGACTTAATATTATCAGACCTGACCAAAGGGGGCGCCCTACTAGACTTAATATTACCCAACAGACCTGACCAGAGGGGGCGCCCTACTAGACTTAATATTAACCAACAGACCTGACCAGAGGGGGCGCCCTACTAGACTTAATATTATCCAACATACCTGACCTGAGGGGGCGCCCTACTAGACTTAATATTATCCAACATACCTGACCAGAGGGGGCGCCCTACTAGACTTAATATTATCCAACAGACCTGACCAGAGGGGGCGCCCTACTAGACTTAATATTATCAGACCTGACCAGAGGGGGCGCCCTACTAGACTTAATATTATCAGACCTGACCAGAGGGGGCGCCCTACTAGACTTAATATTACCCAACAGACCTGACCAGAGGGGGCGCCCTACTAGACTTAATATTATCAGACCTGACCAGAGGGGGCGCCCTACTAGACTTAATATTATCAGACCTGACCAGAGGGGGCGCCCTACTAGACTTAATATTATCAGACCTGACCAGAGGGGGCGCCCTACTAGACTTAATATTATCAGACCTGACCAGAGGGGGCGCCCTACTAGACTTAATATTATCAGACCTGACCAGAGGGGGCGCCCTACTAGACTTAATATTATCAGACCTGACCAGAGGGGGCGCCCTACTAGACTTAATATTATCAGACCTGACCAGAGGGGGCGCCCTACTAGACTTAATATTATCAGACCTGACCAGAGGGGGCGCCCTACTAGACTTAATATTAACAGACCTGACCAGAGGGGGCGTCCTACTAGACTTAATATTATCAGACCTGACCAGAGGGGGCGCCCTACTAGACATAATATTATCAGACCTGACCAGAGGGGGCGCCCTACTAGACTTAATATTATCAGACCTGACCAGAGGGGGCGCCCTACTAGACTTAATATTATCAGACCTGACCAGAGGGGGCGTCCTACTAGACTTAATATTATCAGACCTGACCAGAGGGGGCGCCCTACTAGACTTAATATTATCAGACCTGACCAGAGGGGGCGCCCTACTAGACTTAATATTATCAGACCTGACCAGAGGGGGCGCCCTACTAGACTTAATATTAACAGACCTGACCAGAGGGGGCGTCCTACTAGACATAATATTATCAGACCTGACCAGAGGGGGCGCCCTACTAGACATAATATTATCAGACCTGACCAGAGGGGGCGCCCTACTAGACTTAATATTATCAGACCTGACCAGAGGGGGCGCCCTACTAGACTTAATATGAACAGACCTGACCAGAGGGGGCGCCCTACTAGACTTAATATTATCAGGCCTGACCAGAGGGGGCGCCCTACTAGACTTAATATTATCAGACCTGACCAGAGGGGGCGCCCTACTAGACTTAATATTATCAGACCTGACCAGAGGGGGCGCCCTACTAGACTTAATATTATCAGACCTGACCAGAGGGGGCGCCCTACTAGACTTAATATTATCAGACCTGACCAGAGGGGGCGCCCTACTAGACTTAATATTATCAGACCTGACCAGAGGGGGCGCCCTACTAGACTTAATATTACCCAACAGACCTGACCAGAGGGGGCGCCCTACTAGACTTAATATTATCAGACCTGACCAGAGGGGGCGCCCTACTAGACTTAATATTATCAGACCTGACCAGAGGGGGCGCCCTACTAGACTTAATATTAACAGACCTGACCAGAGGGGGCGCCCTACTAGACTTAATATTATCAGACCTGACCAGAGGGGGCGCCCTACTAGACATAATATTATCAGACCTGACCAGAGGGGGCGCCCTACTAGACTTAATATTATCAGACCTGACCAGAGGGGGCGCCCTACTAGACTTAATATTATCAGACCTGACCAGAGGGGGCGTCCTACTAGACTTAATATTATCCAACAGACCTGACCAGAGGGGGCGCCCTACTAGACTTAATATTATCAGACCTGACCAGAGGGGGCGCCCTACTAGACTTAATATTATCAGACCTGACCAGAGGGGGCGTCCTACTAGACTTAATATTACCCAACAGACCTGACCAGAGGGGGCGCCCTACTAGACTTAATATTATCAGACCTGACCAGAGGGGGCGCCCTACTAGACTTAATATTACCCAACAGACCTGACCAGAGGGGGCGCCCTACTAGACTTAATATTACCCAACAGACCTGACCAGAGGGGGTGTCCTACTAGACTAAATATTATCAGACCTGACCAGAGGGGGCGCCCTACTAGACTTAATATTACCCAACAGACCTGACCAGAGGGGGCGCCCTACTAGACTTAATATTATCCAACAGACCTGACCAGAGGGGGCGCCCTACTAGACTAAATATTATCAGACCTGACCAGAGGGGGCGCCCTACTAGACTAAATATTATCAGACCTGACCAGAGGGGGCGCCCTACTAGACTAAATATTATCAGACCTGACCAGAGGGGGCGCCCTACTAGACTTAATATTATCAGACCTGACCAGAGGGGGCGTCCTACTAGACATAATATTATCAGAACTGACCAGAGGGGGCGTCCTACTAGACTTAATATTATCAGACCTGACCAGAGGGGGCGCCCTACTAGACTTAATATTAACAGACCTGACCAGAGGGGGCGTCCTACTAGACTAAATATTAACAGACCTGACCAGAGGGGGCGCCCTACTAGACTTAATATTATCCAACAGACCTGACCAGAGGGGGCGCCCTACTAGACTTAATAAGTCTAGTAGGGCGCCCCCTCTGGTCAGGTCTGTTGGATAATATTAAGTCTAGTAGGGCGCCCCCTCTGGTAAGGTCTGTTGGGTAATATTAAGTCTAGTAGGGCGCCCCCTCTGGTCAGGTCTGTTGGATAATATTAAGTCTAGTAGGACGCCCCCTCTGGTCAGGTCTGTTGGATAATATTAAGTCTAGTAGGACGCCCCCTCTGGTCAAGTCTGTTAATATTAAGTCTAGTAGGGCGCCCCCTCTGGTCAGGTCTGATAATATTAAGTCTAGTAGGGCGCCCCCTCTGGTCAGGTCTGTTGGATAATATTAAGTCTAGTAGGGCGCCCCCTCTGGTCAGGTCTGTTGGGTAATATTAAGTCTAGTAGGGCGCCCCCTCTGGTCAGGTCTGTTGGGTAATATTAAGTCTAGTAGGGCGCCCCCTCTGGTCAGGTCTGTTGGGTAATATTAAGTCTAGTAGGGCGCCCCCTCTGGTCAGGTCTGTTAATATTAAGTCTAGTAGGACGCCCCCTCTGGTCAGGTCTGATAATATTAAGTCTAGTAGGGCGCCCCCTCTGGTCAGGTCTGATAATATTAAGTCTAGTAGGGCGCCCCCTCTGGTCAGGTCTGTTGGATAATATTAAGTCTAGTAGGGCACCCCCTCTGGTCAGGTCTGATAATATTAAGTCTAGTAGGGCGCCCCCTCTGGTCAGGTCTGATAATATTAAGTCTAGTAGGGCGCCCCCTCTGGTCAGGTCCGTTAATATTAAGTCTAGTAGGACGCCCCCTCTGGTCAGGTCTGTTGGTTAATATTAAGTCTAGTAGGGTGCCCCCTCTGGTCAGGTCTGATAATATTAAGTCTAGTAGGGCGCCCCCTCTGGTCAGGTCTGATAATATTAAGTCTAGTAGGGCGCCCCCTCTGGTCAGGTCCGTTAATATTAAGTCTAGTAGGGCGCCCCCTCTGGTCAGGTCTGTTGGATAATATTAAGTCTAGTAGGGCGCCCCTTCTGGTCAGGTCTGATAATATTAAGTCTAGTAGGGCGCCCCCTCTGGTCAGGTCTGTTGGATAATATTAAGTCTAGTAGGGCGCCCCCTCTGGTCAGGTCTGTTGGGTAATATTAAGTCTAGTAGGACGCCCCCTCTGGTCAGGTCTGTTGGATAATATTAAGTCTAGTAGGACGCCCCCTCTGGTCAGGTCTGATAATATTAAGTCTAGTAGGGCGCCCCCTCTGGTCAGGTCTGATAATATTAAGTCTAGTAGGGCGCCCCCTCTGGTCAGGTCTGTTGGATAATATTAAGTCTAGTAGGGCACCCCCTCTGGTCAGGTCTGATAATATTAAGTCTAGTAGGGCGCCCCCTCTGGTCAGGTCTGATAATATTAAGTCTAGTAGGGCGCCCCCTCTGGTCAGGTCCGTTAATATTAAGTCTAGTAGGGCGCCCCCTCTGGTCAGGTCTGTTGGATAATATTAAGTCTAGTAGGGCGCCCCTTCTGGTCAGGTCTGATAATATTAAGTCTAGTAGGGCGCCCCCTCTGGTCAGGTCTGTTGGATAATATTAAGTCTAGTAGGGCGCCCCCTCTGGTCAGGTCTGTTGGGTAATATTAAGTCTAGTAGGACGCCCCCTCTGGTCAGGTCTGTTGGATAATATTAAGTCTAGTAGGGCGCCCCCTCTGGTCAGGTCTGTTGGGTAATATTAAGTCTAGTAGGGCGCCCCCTCTGGTCAGGTCTGTTGGGTAATATTAAGTCTAGTAGGGCGCCCCCTCTGGTCAGGTCTGTTGGGTAATATTAAGTCTAGTAGGGCGCCCCCTCTGGTCAGGTCTGATAATATTAAGTCTAGTAGGGCGCCCCCTCTGGTCAGGTCTGTTGGGTAATATTAAGTCTAGTAGGGCGCCCCCTCTGGTCAGGTCTGATAATATTAAGTCTAGTAGGGCGCCCCCTCTGGTCAGGTATGTTGGATAATATTAAGTCTAGTAGGGCGCCCCCTCTGGTCAGGTCTGTTGGTTAATATTAAGTCTAGTAGGGCGCCCCCTCTGGTCAGGTCTGTTGGGTAATATTAAGTCTAGTAGGGCGCCCCCTCTGGTCAGGTCTGTTGGGTAATATTAAGTCTAGTAGGGCGCCCCCTCTGGTCAGGTCTGATAATATTAAGTCTAGTAGGGCGCCCCCTCTGGTCAGGTCTGATAATATTAAGTCTAGTAGGGCGCCCCCTCTGGTCAGGTCTGATAATATTAAGTCTAGTAGGGCGCCCCCTCTGGTCAGGTCCGTTAATATTAAGTCTAGTAGGGCGCCCCCTCTGGTCAGGTCTGATAATATTAAGTCTAGTAGGGCGCCCCCTCTGGTCAGGTCTGTTGGTTAATATTAAGTCTAGTAGGGCGCCCCCTCTGGTCAGGTCTGTTAATATTAAGTCTAGTAGGGCGCCCCCTCTGGTCAGGTCTGTTGGATAATATTAAGTCTAGTAGGGCGCCCCCTCTGGTCATGTCTGTTGGGTAATATTAAGTCTAGTAGGGCGCCCCCTCTGGTCAGGTCTGTTGGGTAATATTAAGTCTAGTAGGGCGCCCCCTCTGGTCAGGTCTGTTGGGTAATATTAAGTCTAGTAGGGCGCCCCCTCTGGTCAGGTCTGATAATATTAAGTCTAGTAGGGCGCCCCCTCTGGTCAGGGCTGTTGGGTAATATTAAGTCTAGTAGGGCGCCCCCTCTAGTCAGGTCTGTTGGGTAATATTAAGTCTAGTAGGGCTCCCCCTCTGGTCGGGTCTGTTGGATAATATTAAGTCTAGTAGGGCGCCCCCTCTGGTCGGGTCTGTTGGATAATATTAAGTCTAGTAGGGCGCCCCCTCTGGTCAGGTCTGATAATATTAAGTCTAGTAGGGCGCCCCCTCTGGTCAGGTCTGATAATATTAAGTCTAGTAGGGCGCCCCCTCTGGTCAGGTCCGTTAATATTAAGTCTAGTAGGGCGCCCCCTCTGGTCAGGTCCGTTAATATTAAGTCTAGTAGGGCGCCCCCTCTGGTCAGGTCTGTTGGTTAATATTAAGTCTAGTAGGGCGCCCCCTCTGGTCAGGTCTGATAATATTAAGTCTAGTAGGGCGCCCCCTCTGGTAAGGTCTGTTAATATTAAGTCTAGTAGGGCGCCCCCTCTGGTCAGGTCTGATAATATTAAGTCTAGTAGGGCGCCCCCTCTGGTCAGGTCTGTTGGATAATATTAAGTCTAGTAGGACGCCCCCTCTGGTCGGGTCTGTTGGATAATATTAAGTCTAGTAGGGCGCCCCCTCTGGTCGGGCCTGTTGGATAATATTAAGTCTAGTAGGGCGCCCCCTCTGGTCAGGTCTGTTGGGTAATATTAAGTCTAGTAGGGCGCCCCCTCTGGTCAGGTCTGATAATATTAAGTCTAGTAGGACGCCCCCTCTGGTCAGGTCTGTTGGATAATATTAAGTCTAGTAGGGCGCCCCCTCTGGTCAGGTCTGTTGGTTAATATTAAGTCTAGTAGGGCGCCCCCTCTGGTCAGGTCTGTTGGATAATATTAAGTCTAGTAGGGCGCCCCCTCTGGTAAGGTCTGTTAATATTAAGTCTAGTAGGGCGCCCCCTCTGGTCAGGTCTGATAATATTAAGTCTAGTAGGGCGCCCCCTCTGGTCAGGTCTGTTGGATAATATTAAGTCTAGTAGGACGCCCCCTCTGGTCGGGTCTGTTGGATAATATTAAGTCTAGTAGGGCGCCCCCTCTGGTCGGGCCTGTTGGATAATATTAAGTCTAGTAGGGCGCCCCCTCTGGTCAGGTCTGTTGGGTAATATTAAGTCTAGTAGGGCGCCCCCTCTGGTCAGGTCTGTTAATATTAAGTCTAGTAGGGCGCCCCCTCTGGTCAGGTCTGTTGGATAATATTAAGTCTAGTAGGGCGCCCCCTCTGGTCAGGTCTGTTGGGTAATATTAAGTCTAGTAGGGCGCCCCCTCTGGTCAGGTCTGTTGGGTAATATTAACAGACCTAACCAGAGGGGGGTGTCCTACTAGACTTAATATTAACCCCTTAAAGACAATGGACGTACTCCTACGCCCCCGTTTCCGAGTCCTTAAGGACCGAGGACGTAGGAGTACGTCCTGTCCATTCCCGGCCCCCCGCCGCTAGCTGGAGAGGAGCCGGTGCCTGCTGAAATCGTTCAGCAGGCATCGCAGCATATCGCCCAGGGGGGTCATGATGACAATTCAGTCCAGCGATCTGCGGCAGATTCCGGGTCAATCGAGTCTCCAGTGACCCGGAATAACTGGCTGATCGGGGCCGTCAGAGAACAGCCAGAGCCTGCAGGGGTGAGGGGGCACTGGTGTCACCTCACGATCGCCCTGATTCGTCGGCCGGTAATCAGGGCGCCTGCTGCAGGTTTCACTCCCGCAACCCGCTCCGCCCCTCTTCCGGAGGACGTGAGCGGGTGCGGGACGTGCACCCCAGGTGCTGGGGGCCCCGATCCCCGGCGTGAATGTTGGGATCGGGGCCCCAGGAGCAGCGGCGACGACGAGGGACTGACCTGATGCGGCGAGGATCGTTGGAGGTGAGTGACAGCCTCCTGCTGTTGCTTAGCAACAGCTCCCAGCATGCAAAAGGGGCATGCTGGGAGCTGTAGTTATACAACAGCAGGAGGAAGACCACCACAACTCCCAGCATTCCCTTACGGGCATGCTGGGACTTATGGTTTTGCAACAGCTGGAGGCACATTTTTTCTATGGAAAAGTGTACCTTCAGCTGTTGTATAACTACAACTCCCAGCTTGCACAATCAGCTAAAGTGCATGCTGGGAGTTGTAGTGGTGCATTTGCTGGTTGCATAACTACAACTCCCAGCATGCCCGTTGGCTGTCGGTGACTGCTGAGAGTTGTAGTTTTGCAACAGCTGAAGGCACACTTTTTTTTTAACCTAACTCAGTGTTTCACGACCGGTGTGCCTCCAGCTGTTGCGAACTCCAACTCTCAGCAGTCAATGTACACCATGCACCGTACATGCTGGGAGTTGTAGTTTTGCAACAGCTGGAGGCACACTGGTTGTGAAACACTGAGTTAGGTCACAAACTGAGTGATACATAACCAGTGTGCCTACAGCTGTTGCAAAACTAAAACTCTCAACATGTACAGTCTGTCAGCGCATGCTGGGAATTGTAGTTTTGCAACAGCTGGATGTTCCCCCCCAATGTGAATGTACAGGTATACACTCATATGGGCGGAGGTTTACAGCAAATATCTGGCTGCAAGTTTGAGCTGCGGCAGAAAATTTCTGCCGGAAAATTGCTGCTGAACTTTGAAGCTTCTGATGTCTCCAAAAGTAAAAACATCTCAACTTTATGATGCAAATATAAAGTAGACATATTGTATATGTGAACCAAAAAAAAATGTATTCGTAATATCCCTTTTCCTTACAAGCCGAAAGCTTCAAAGTTAGAAAAATGCAAAATTTTCAAATTATTCATCAAATTTACGGATTTTTCACCAAGAAAGAATAAAAGTATCGACAAAATTTTACCACTATGTTAAAGTAGAATATGTCACGAAAAAACAATCTCGTAATCAGAATGATAACTAAAAGCACCAGAGTTATTAATGTTTAAAGTGACAGTGGTCAGAATTGCAAAAAAACGCTCCGGTCCATAAGGCCAAAATGGGCTTGGTCCTGAAGGGGTTAAACCATGTCTCAGTAACAGCCACTAAATCTACATTCTCAGATGCCATTATTGACCCAAGTTCATTGATTTTATTACCTAGACTGCGGGCATTTGTAGACAGGACTCTGAGCTTGTCATTTCTTAACCTCTGGGCTGCTGACATGTTCTGGCATTGTTTCAGGGGGCAATTGGACTCATGGATTTTTCACTCTTTTGCCCCCCCATTCCTAGTTTAAATACTCCTTCGCAAATTCTTGAAATTGTTCACTGAGTACATTTGTTCCTTTGAGAGAGATTCAAACCATCTTTTTTGTACAGTTCCTTTCTATTCCAAGTAGACCTTGAGACACAAAGCCAAATCCTTGCTCTTGACACCATTTACTAAGCCATAAGTTGAATTCTTTAATGTGCCTCGGCCTATCATTCTGAACGTTATGCACAGGCAGAACTTCAGAAAATGAAACAGTGGATGCCAAATCCTGTACATCATTACCAAGTGTGATAAAAGATTCCTTCATCTCTGAAACTTCATTGCAAGCCAGGTCATTTGTCCCTAGATGGACAAGAACATCCACTTCCCCTGCCTGCTTTGCTTGCTTAACAATATTAAGAATAAGTCTTCTATCTCTTCTAGCAGTAGCTCCCGGGAGACATCTCACAAAACCATTTTCCTTAAGCGCCACTTCTTATGATTGAATCACCCAGCAACAGCTGCTTCCTTTTAGATTTTACTTTTATCTTTTTTGTCCTTGGCTGCATTCTTGTATACATTAGACATAGGAGTTGATGGTTCCTCACCTTCTGGGCTTGAGCCAATATCCATGTTGCCCTCACATTCTGAGAGTGCTGCAAAGGAATTATGGTGTGATGTGTGCATGTGTTTATATTATGTGTGATGTGTGTATGGTATATGTGTCATGTATGTATGTAATGTATGATGTGGGGGGGCAGCAGCAGGTATATGTGTGATGTGTGCATATGTATGGTGTATATTTATGGTGTGAGTGTAGGTGTATATATGATGTGTGTATGGTATATGTGTGATGTGTGTATGTAATATATGATGTGGGGTGGGCAGCGGCAGGTGTATGTATGATGTGTGCATATGTATGATGTATATTTATGGTGTGAGTGTAGGTGTATATATGATGTGTGTATGGTATATGTGTGATGTGTGTATGTAATGTATGATGGGGGGCAGCGGCAGGTGTATGTATGATGTGTGCATATGTATGTGTATATTTATGGTGTGAGTGTATGTGTATATATGATGTGTGTATGGTATATGTGTGATGTGTGTATGTAATGTATGATGTGGGGGCAGCAGCAGGTGTATGTATGATGTGTGCATATGTATGTGTATATTTATGGTGTGAGTGTATGTGTATATATGATGTGTGTATGGTATATGTGTGATGTGTATATGTAATATATGATGGGGGGGCAGCGGTGGGTGTATGTATGATGTGTGCATATGTATGGTGTATATTTATGGTGTGAGTGTATGTGTATATATGATGTGTGATGTGTGTATGTAATGTATGATGTGGGGGGGCAGCGGCAGGTGTATGTATGATGTGTGCATATGTATGATGTATGTATGATGTGTGTATATGTATGGTGTATATTTATGGTGTGAGTGTATGTGTATATATGATGTGTGTATGGTATATGTGTGATGTGTGTATGTAATGTATGATGGGGGGGCAGCGGCAGGTGTATGTATGATGTGTGCATATGTATGTGTATATTTAAGGTGTGAGTGTATGTGTATATATGATGTGTGTATGGTATATGTGTCATGTGTGTATGTAATGTATGATGTGGGGGGGGGAAGCGGCAGGTGTATGTATGATGTGTGCATATGTATGGTGTATATTTATGGTGTGAGTGTATGTGTATATATGATGTGTGTATGGTATATGTGTCATGTGTGTATGTAATATATGATGTGGGGTGGGCAGCGGCAGGTGTATGTATGATGTGTGCATATGTATGGTGTATATTTAAGGTGTGAGTGTATGTGTATATATGATGTGTGTATGGTATATGTGTGATGTGTGTATGTAATGTATGATGTGGGGGGGCAGCGGCAGGTGTATGTATGATGTGTGCATATGTATGATGTATGTATGATGTGTGCATATGTATGGTGTATATTTATGGTGTGAGTGTATGTGTATATATGATGTGTGTATGGTATATGTGTGATGTGTGTATGTAATGTATGATGTGGGGGGGGGCAGCGGCAGGTGTATGTATGATGTGTGCATATGTATGTGTATATTTATGGTGTGAGTGTATGTGTATATATGATGTGTGTATGGTATATGTGTCATGTGTGTATGTAATGTATGATGTGGGGTGGGCAGCGGCAGGTGTATGTATGATGTGTGCATATGTATGGTGTATATTTATGGTGTGAGTGTATGTGTATATATGATGTGTGTATGGTATATGTGTGATGTGTGTATGTAATGTATGATGTGGGGTGGGCAGCGGCAGGTGTATGTATGATGTGTGCATATGTATGGTGTATATTTATGGTGTGAGTGTATGTGTATATATGATGTGTGTATGGTATATGTGTGATGTGTGTATGTAATGTATGATGTGGGGGGGCAGCGGCGGGTGTATGTGTGATATGTGCATATGTATGTGTATATTTATGGTGTGAGTGTGTGTATATATGATGTGTGTATGGTATATGTGTGATGTGTGTATGTAATGTATAATGTGGGGGGGGGGCAGCGGCAGGTGTATGTATGATGTGTGCATATGTATGTGTATATTTATGGTGTGAGTGTGTGTATATATGATGTGTGTATGGTATATGTGTGATGTGTGTATGTAATGTGTGATGTGGGGGGGCAGCGGCAGGTGTATGTATGATGTGTGCATATTTATGGTGTGAGTGTATGTGTATATATGATGTGTGTATGGTATATGTGTGATGTGTGTATGTAATGTATGATGTGGGGGGCAGCGGCAGATTGCACCGGGTCATTCTGCAGAGACCCGCTGCGATCCGCATGTAAGTTAACAAGCCGGGCGGTTCATGCGTCTACATCGCGCTGCCCGTGGCTTCTATATACACTGTCATAATTCATAATCCCACCGGGAGACAGGAGCTCTGATTGGACAATAGCTGTTGACCAATCAGAGCTCCCCTCTCCCGGCGGCGGCGATTATGAATTATGTCAGTGTATATAGAAGCGATGTAGACGCATGTACCGCCTGGCTTGCTAACTTAACTATACAAAGCGGCGATATATGCGTCTACATTGCGGCTTTTATATACACTGACGTAATTCATAATCCTTGCCGCTGGAACATGGGAGCTCTGATTGGAGAATAGCTATTGACCAATCAGAGCTCCCGTCTCCCGGCGGGGATTATGAATTATTACGGTATACAGTGGTCCCTCAACATACGATAGTAATTCGTTCCAAACAAGCCATCGTTTGTCGAATCCATCGTATGTTGAGAGATTCGTGCAATGTAAAGTATAGGAAGCTGTACTCACCTGTCCCCACCGCTCGAGATGGTGTCCCCGGGCCTCCGCTGGGCTCTCCGCTGTCTTCTCCGGTCCTCCGCTGTCTTCTCCGGTCCTCCGCTGTCTTCTCCGGTCCTCCGCTGTCTTCTCCGGTCCTCCGCTGTCTTCTCCGGTCCTCCGCTGTCTTCTCCGGTCCTCCGCTGTCTTCTCCGGTCCTCCGCTGTCTTCTCCGGTCCTCCGCTGTCTTCTACGGTCCTCCGATGTCTTCTACGGTCCTCCGATGTCTTCTACGGTCCTCCGCTCTCTTCTCCGGTCCTCCGCTCTCTTCTCCGGTCCTCCGCTCTCTTCTCCGGTCCTCCGCTCTCTTCTCCGGTCCTCTGCTCTCTTCTCCGGTCCTCTGCTCTCTTCTCCGGTCCTCTGCTCTCTTCTCCGGTCCTCTGCTCTCTTCTCCGGTCCTCTGCTCTCTTCTCCGGTCCTCTGCTGTCTTCTCCGGTCCTCCGCTGTCTTCTCCGGTCCTCCGCTGTCTTCTCCGGTCCTCCGCTGTCTTCTCCGGTCCTCCGCTGTCTTCTCCGGTGCTCCGCTGTCTTCTCCGGTCCTCTGCTGTCTTCTCCGGTCCTCTGCTGTCTTCTCCGGTCCTCTGCTGTCTTCCCCGGTCCTCTGCTGTCTTCCGCAAGGCCTTACTGGGCCTGCGTAGCGACGTCATTAGACCAGCGCTGGACCCGGAGGGCACCCCAGAGCATCATGGAGGGGTAAGTAATACCGCACCACACGGGGAACATTAAGCTGCTATCCGGCAGCAGCTTAAGCATTTGGTGCTGCCGGATACCACTTAATGCGATGGCCCCGACATAAAAAAGCATTGTATGTCAATTTCATCATATGTCGGGGCCATCGTAGGTCGGGGGGCCACTGTATATAGAAGCCGCAGGCAGCGCGATGTAGCCGCATGTACCGCTGAGGTGCAGATCGCACCGGGTCATTCTGCAGAGACCCCCTGCGATCCGCATTTATTAAGATAACAAGCCGGGTGGTACATGCGTCTACAATGCTCTGCCCGCCGACTCCTATATACACTGTCATAATTCATAATCCCCGCCGGGGGATAGCTATCCACCAATTAAAGCTCCCATGTTCCGGCGGAGATTATGAACTATGTCAGTGTATATAGGAGCGCAGTGTAGCTGCATGTGAGGTGAAAAATTCACGGGTTTTTAACTTAAATGCAGCTTTTTAACTTAAATGCGAATCGCAGCAGGTCATTCTCTGAAGATCTGTTGCGATCCGCATTTATTAACTAAATTACTGGCCTTACATGCCTCTACATCGCGCACCCCGACGGCTCCTATATACATTGTTATAATTCATAATCGCCGCCGGAACACGGGAGCTCTGATTGGTGAATAGCTATTGACCAATCAGAGCTCCCCTCTCTTGACGGCGGGGATTATGAATTATGACAGCTGTATATACAAGTCGGCGGGCAGAGCGATGTAGCCGCATGTACCCGGCTTGTTAAGTTAAATGCGGATCGCAGCGGGTCTCTGCAGAATGACCCAGTGCGATCTGCACCTCAGCCCCTGGACTAAAACTCCCATCATGGCAGAGTTTGTCCATGATGGGAGTAGTAGTCCTAAAAGTCCCGCAGCCGGGACATGTGCAAGTGCCATCCCTCAGCAGCGCTGCGGTACTACAACTACTCCCATCATGGGACAGACTCTGTCCCATGATAGGAGTAGTAGTCCAAGGGAAGAAAGACAAATCTCTGTTCACATTATGCATTTTGCATAATGGGAACAGCCTTTCTGGCAGTGTGTTCCCAAACAGGGAGACTCCAGCTGTTGTTAAACTACAACTCTCATCATGGGGGCTGTAGTTAACCAACAATTGGAGGCTCCCTGTTTAGGAACACACTGCATTATGTGCGCTCATCCCAGAGCAAAAAAAAAAATGTACTAACCCATATTTCTTGTTTTTCTTTTCTTCTCCTTTCAGATACGTGAATGCGGAGGACTACGTCAGATTCGGTGGACTGCAACAATGACCAGCGTGTTTTATTTTTTATTCAATAAAATGGTTAACGAGGGCTGGGGGGGGGGGGGAGTGTTTTTATTTTTTTTATTTTTTTTCAATGTGTCTTGTTTTTTATAATTGAATTTTCAGGGTTAGTAGTGGAATCTTATAGACGGAATCCATTACTAAGCTAGGGCTTAGCGTTAGCTCCCAAAACAGCTAGTGTTAACCCCCAATTATTACCCGTACCCACCCTCACAGAGGTGCCGGGAAGAGCAACAGGCCAGGAGCGTCAAAAATGGCGCTCCTGAGCCTAGGCGGTAACAGGTCGCCCACCCTGGTAACGTCAGACTGTTGCTGCTTAGTTGGTATCTGGCTGATACTGAAAATAGGGTGAACTCTATGCGTTTTAAAAAAAATTTATAAAAAAAAGTGAGTGGTTCCCTAATTTTTTCAGTATCAGCCAGATACCAACCAAGCAGCAACAGTCTGATGTTACCAGGGTGGGCGAGGACCTTTGTTACTGGCCCTCCCCAGCCTAAATAATGCCAGCCTGTTACCGCCTCGGCCCAGGAGCGCCATTTTTGACCGGCTCTCCCTGGAACCCCTGTGGCTCTTCGTGGAACCCCTGTGGCGGTGGGTACAGGGGTAATAATTGGGGGTTAACACTAGCTGTTTTGGGGGCTAATGCTAAGCCCCGGCCTAGTAATAGATTCTGTCTACAAGATGGCTTCCACTACTAAGCCTGAAAATTCAATTACAAAAAAACAACACATTGAAAAAAAAATTTATTTAAAAAAACACTCCCTCACAGCCCTCGTTAACCCTTTTGTTGATATTTAAAAAAAAAATGCTGTTCATCGCAATCCACAAAATCCGCATTGACGTATCTAAATTTCGAAGAAAAAAAAAGTTTAGTACATTTTTTGGTTTCCACACACCAGCAAAAATGCAAGAAAAAAACCAAGAAAAACTGACAAAACGCAGGAAAAAGCTGGGATGGTTTTTCTGGTGTTTTTTATTATGGACAAAAAACCACAATGGAATCCTGGCCTCAAAACAATAGAACAAAATCCCTATGTCCACTTTTCCTGTGAGGTAGAGAAGGAGTGTGCGGTAGAGAAGGAGTGTGCGGTAGAGAAGGAGTGTGCGGTAGAGAAGGAGTGTGCGGTAGAGAGGAGTGTGCGGTAGAGAGAAGGAGTGTGCGGTAGAGAGAAGGAGTGTGCGGTAGAGAGAAGGAGTGTGCGGTAGAGAGAAGGAGTGTGCGGTAGAGAGAAGGAGTGTGCGGTAGAGAGAAGGAGTGTGCGGTAGAGAGAAGGAGTGTGCGGTAGAGAGAAGGAGTGTGCGGTAGAGAGAAGGAGTGTGCGGTAGAGAAGGAGTGTGCGGTAGAGCAAGGGGAGGCGTTTCTATATTTGCACAAAATTTATCAAAGGAGTGCAACAGCCTTAGTAAATTCTAAACAAGAGTGTAAATTAGACAAGAAGTGTAAATGGATAGAACTGTGTCTACAATGGACACATAATGATGAATCCCCCCCTATGTGATATACCTATACATTCCACGTTGCATTTATTTGAATAATACCAATTTTTGAGTGAATAGCCATATAATAATTTTTTTCTCTTTCTTCTTCTTCCCCTTTTGGTATCTTTGCTGCTCTCAGATTATGATTAAAATGGTTTTGAACTTATGAGGTTAGGAATTCAAGAGCCATGATAAAATATAAGAGAATCCATGATTGATGCTTGTTCTAAGTAATTTAAAGATGTAATACATAAGACAGGATATATGGTGGCCACACGCAGAATGAAGTTCTACTGCAATAAACCACTCGATCTGAGCTGGTGGTTCACAAAGTAGAGTTGAAGGTATTCACTGGGATGTGTAAGATCTTTGAAGGTATGACACAATGAGTATGGGTACACTTTTATTACTGCCCACAACTATGGGCCTATTGAAGTAAAGGTTTTCTTGAATCCTGGGGCGAACCAATCTGTAGTTGGTAATTCAAGTGTTCAAAATTAGAGAGCGACCAGAGAAAGTGGTCATCGTAAAGATCAGAGCCACATGAAGGAAACAGCCCCAGAAGCCAAGGGAACTGAATGGTGAAGGAGGCTGCCAAGGCTGCAGAGCTCCTGTCCTCCCACAACTATGGTACAAAGTGTACAGGTGGATTTGTTTAAGTCTCTTGCAGGAACCGGCAATGCATGCTGAGAGAGACCAATGGAAGAAGACAGTGGTGGTATAGGGCAAAGACAGCATCTAAAAAGTTGGTAAGAAACTGTTTGTGCCAGCTATCTTGTACCCCATGTTAACACACGCTAAGCAGAAGGAAGCTATGTGTGTAGTAATGTCCGTATATTGGGTGGCCTCAGGATTTGACAAGGCAAAAAGAGGGTTTATACAGACTTTATTATTTGCATCTGTTATGACTTAGGTAAAACAATAAAGGTACCTGACCAACACACTCCAGAACATCTTACCTGTCTCAGAGACTATGAGTAGACTTCATCTAACTGCCTAAGGTGGGCCAATATAAGTATGTCCTTGTCTGACTGAACTGTACTGTACCGCGGATACACTAAATATGAGAGTGTGATGCGGGATAATGGAGGTACATTTTAAAATATATATTTTTTCTAAATAATTCCTGATCAAGTAAAAAATCTTCAATAGTGGCAGAGCTGTATACTTTAACACTTAAAAAGACCTCTATAATCTAGGAAGTGAAGGGGAGGGGGTATAGCAGAGGAGATTTTTGCCTGTCACAATCTTGCAGCCTTATAAAAACTATTATTTATTTTTTTTCCCCTCTCAGCTCATTGTGAATGCCTTATTAGCAACACTGAACACAGAGTACCAATTCAAGGCCAAATGTACTCCTTAGAAATAATAATTAGAATTTTATCTAAAGTGGAAAATAGAAGCTTAGTACATTACATCTGAGGTATCAGGTGCCGGACTAGCAGCTGAGTCTCTTAAATCAATAATCAAGACATTTTTTCTCCCTACCGTGGTCATCTAAATGATTGTCACTATCATAAGTACATATTCACTAATGGTTTACAACTAATATCCACATTTAATAAACTGAAAGTGAAGTCGCACATTGGGTACATGGTGTAAAAGTACACACAACTTGTAGTCCATATATTGTAAATTAAAGGTCTGTTCTCCAATATGTGATAGTGAGGAGCACTTTATCCTTTCCTTCATTTCAGTTGAGTCAATGTCCTGTTATACGGATATGAAGGGGGGGTAAATATATTGTGTATTTTGATCAGAATGAAGTGGAGTCTCCATTTTGATCCTGGCAGCCATGTTTAAGCAGATGCATTCAAATCATAACCCTAAATACCAAAATGATAAATGTCTGATACTAACCTCTGTTCTCATGGATATTTTTTCATACCAGGATGTTCTCAAGCACAATATCAGCTTTATTTGGGTTCTCTTAGGGTCCTAGCTACAAAGCCCTTCATAGTCAGACGTTCGCTATAAACAATGGTATTGTTGGTTGTTATAAGGTGAAATTATTCTCCTATTTTCCATATAATCTAAATGGAAAGATAACCCCAGCGCTGAATAGATCCTGTACAAGCTGCCTAGATACAACAGGAGGATTTCGGCAAAGACCACCAAAAATGGAGCTAGCATTTCTCCTGCGGTGTATATAGTAGTATATAGCAGTGTATACTGGAAGCCTGTGCTAGCATTTCTCCTGCGGTGTGTATATAGTAGTATATAGCAGTGTATACAGATACTGGAAGCCTGTGCTGGCATTTCTCCTGCGGTGTATATAGTAGTATATAGCAGTGTATACGGATACTGGAAGCCTGTGCTAGCATTTCTCCTGCGGTGTATATAGTAGTATATAGCAGTGTATACGGATACTGGAAGCCTGTGCTAGCATTTCTCCTGCGGTGTATATAGTAGTATATAGCAGTGTATACTGGAAGCCTGTGCTAGCATTTCTCCTGCGGTGTGTATATAGTAGTATATAGCAGTGTATACAGATACTGGAAGCCTGTGCTAGCATTTCTCCTGCGGTGTATATAGTAGTATATAGCAGTGTATACGGATACTGGAAGCCTGTGCTAGCATTTCTCCTGCGGTGTATATAGTAGTATATAGCAGTGTATACAGATAATGGAAGCCTGTGCTAGCATTTCTCCTGCGGTGTATATAGTAGTATATAGCAGTGTATACGGATACTGGAAGCCTGTGCTAGCATTTCTCCTGCAGTGTATATAGTAGTATATACGGATACTGGAAGCCTGTGCTGGCATTTCTCCTGCAGTGTATATAGTAGTATATAGCAGTGTATACAGATACTGGAAGCCTGTGCTAGCATTTCTCCTGCAGTGTATATAGTAGTATATAGTAGTATATACGGATACTGGAAGCCTGTGCTAGCATTTCTCCTGCGGTGTATATAGTAGTATATAGCAGTGTATACAGATACTGGAAGCCTGTGCTAGCATTTCTCCTGCAGTGTATATAGTAGTATATAGCAGTGTATACGGATACTGGAAGCCTGTGCTAGCATTTCTCCTGCGGTGTATATAGTAGTATATAGCAGTGTATACTGGAAGCCTGTGCTAGCATTTCTCCTGCGGTGTGTATATAGTAGTATATAGCAGTGTATACAGATACTGGAAGCCTGTGCTAGCATTTCTCCTGCGGTGTATATAGTAGTATATAGCAGTGTATACGGATACTGGAAGCCTGTGCTAGCATTTCTCCTGCGGTGTATATAGTAGTATATAGCAGTATATACGGATACTGGAAGCCTGTGCTAGCATTTCTCCTGCGGTGTATATAGTAGTATATAGCAGTGTATACGGATACTGGAGGCCTGTGCTGGCATTTCTCCTGCAGTGTATATAGTAGTATATAGCAGTGTATACAGATACTGGATTCCTGTGCTCGCATTTCTCCTGCAGTGTATATAGTAGTATATAGCAGTGTATACTGGAAGCCTGTGCTGGCATTTCTCCTGCGGTGTATATAGTAGTATATAGCAGTGTATACTGATACTGGAAGCCTGTGCTAGCATTTCTCCTGCGGTGTATATAGTAGTATATAGCAGTGTATACTGGAAGCCTGTGCTAGCATTTCTCCTGCAGTGTATATAGTAGTATATAGCAGTGTATACTGGAAGCCTGTGCTAGCATTTCTCCTGAAGTGTATATAGTAGTATATAGCAGTGTATACTGGAAGCCTGTGCTAGCATTTCTCCTGCGGTGTATATAGTAGTATATAGCAGTGTATACTGATACTGGAACCCTGTGCTAGCATTTCTCCTGCGGTGTATATAGTAGTATATAGCAGTGTATACTGGAAGCCTGTGCTAGCATTTCTCCTGCGGTGTATATAGTAGTATATAGCAGTGTATACTGGAAGCCTGTGCTAGCATTTCTCCTGCGGTGTATATAGTAGTATATAGCAGTGTATACGTATACTCAAGCCTGTGCTATTATTTCTCCTGCGGTGTATATAGTAGTATATAGCAGTGTATACTGGAAGCCTGTGCTAGCATTTCTCCTGCGGTGTATATAGTAGTATATAGCAGTGTATACAGATACTGGAAGCATGTGCTAGCATTTCTCCTGCGGTGTATATATTAGTATATAGCAGTGTATACAGATACTGGAAGCCTGTGCTAGCATTTCTCCTGTGGTGTATATAGTAGTATATTGCAGTGTATACAGATACTGGAAGCCTGTGCTAGCATTTCTCCTGCGGTGTATATATTAGTATATAGCAGTGTATACAGATACTGGAAGCATGTGCTAGCATTTCTCCTGTGGTGTATATAGTAGTATATTGCAGTGTATACAGATACTGGAAGCCTGTGCTAGCATTTTTCCTGCCGTGTATATAGTAGTATATTGCAGTGTATACGGATACTGGAAGCCTGTGCTAGCATTTCTCCTGCGGTGTATATAGTAGTATATAGTAGTGTATACTGGAAGCCTGTGCTAGCATTTCTCCTGCGGTGTATATAGTAGTATATAGCAGTGTATACGGATACTGGAAGCCTGTGCTAGCATTTCTCCTGCGGTGTATATAGTAGTATATAGCAGTGTATACAGATACTGGAAGCCTGTGCTGGCATATCTCCTGCGGTGTATATAGTAGTATATAGCAGTGTATACAGATACTGGAAGTATGTGCTAGCATTTCTCCTGCGGTGTATATAGTAGTATATAGCAGTGTATACTGGAGGCCTGTGGTAGCATTTCTCCTGCAGTGTATATAGTATTATATAGCAGTGTATATAGAACCTGGAAGCCTGTGCTAGCATTTCTCCTGCGGTGTATATAGTAGTATATAGCAGTGTACACAGATACTGGAAGCCTGTGCTAGCATTTCTCCTGCGGTGTATATAGTAGTATATAGCAGTGTATACGGATACTGGAAGCCTGTGCTAGCATTTCTCCTGCGGTGTATATAGTAGTATATAGCAGTGTATACTGGAAGCCTGTGCTGGCATTTCTCCTGCGGTGTATATAGTAGTATATAGCAGTGTATACTGGAAGCCTGTTCTGGCATTTCTCCTGCGGTGTATATAGTAGTATATAGCAGTGTATACAGATACTGGAAGCCTGTGCTAGCATTTCTCCTGTGGTGTATATAGTAGTATATAGCAGTGTATACAGATACTGGAAGCCTGTGCTGGCATTTCTCCTGCAGTGTATATAGTAGTATATAGCAGTGTATACTGGAAGCCTGTGCTGGCATTTCTCCTGCGGTGTATATAGTAGTATATAGCAGTGTATACGGATACTGGAAGCCTGTTCTGGCATTTCTCCTGCGGTGTATATAGTAGTATATAGCAGTGTATACGGATACTGGAGGCCTGTGCTAGCATTTCTCCTGCAGTGTATATAGTAGTATATAGCAGTGTATACAGATCCTGGAAGCCTGTGCTAGCATTTCTCCTGCGGTGTATATAGTAGTATATAGCAGGGTATACAGATACTGGAAGCCTGTGCTAGCATTTCTCCTGTGGTGTATATAGTAGTATATAGCAGTGTATACAGATACTGGAAGCCTGTGCTGGCATTTCTCCTGCAGGGTATATAGTAGTATATAGCAGTGTATACTGAAAGCCTGTGCTGGCATTTCTCCTGCGGTGTATATAGTAGTATATAGCAGTGTATACGGATACTGGAGGCCTGTGCTAGCATTTCTCCTGCTGTGTATATAGTAGTATATAGCAGTGTATACAGATACTGGAAGCCTGTGCTGGCATTTCTCCTCCAGTGTATATAGTAGTATATAGCAGTGTATACAGATACTGGAAGCCTGTGCTAGCATTTCTCCTGTGGTGTATATAGTAGTATATAGCAGTGTATACAGATACTGGAAGCCTGTGCTAGCATTTCTCCTGTGGTGTATATAGTAGTATATAGCAGTGTATACAGATACTGGAAGCCTGTGCTAGCATTTCTCCTGAAGTGTATATAGTAGTATATAGCAGTGTATACGGATACTGGAAGCCTGTGCTGGCATTTCTCCTGCGGTGTATATAGTAGTATATAGCAGTGTATACAGATACTGGAAGCCTGTGCTAGCATTTCTCCTGCGGTGTATATAGTAGTATATAGCAGTGTATACAGATACTGGAAGCCTGTGCTAGCATTTCTCCTGCGGTGTATATAGTAGTATATAGCAATGTATACTGGAAGCCTGTGCTAGCATTTCTCCTGCGGTGTATATAGTAGTATAAAGCAGTGTATACTGGAGGCCTGTGCTAGCATTTCTCCTGCGGTGTATATAGTAGTATATAGCAGTGTATACTGGATGCCTGTGCTGGCATTTCTCCTGCGGTGTATATAGTAGTATAAAGCAGTGTATACTGGAAGCCTGTGCTAGCATTTCTCCTGTGGTGTATATAGTAGTATATAGCAGTGTATACTGGAGGCCTGTGCTAGCATTTCTCCTGCGGTGTATATAGTAGTATATAGCAGTGTATACAGATACTGGAAGCCTGTGCTGGCATTTCTCCTGCAGTGTATATAGTAGTATATAGCAGTGTATACTGGAGGCCTGTGCTAGCATTTCTCCTGCGGTGTATATAGTAGTATATAGCAGTGTATACGGATACTGGAAGCCTGTGCTGCCATTTCTCCTGCAGTTTATATAGTAGTATATAGCAGTGTATACAGATACTGGAAGCCTGTGCTAGCATTTCTCCTGCGGTGTATATAGTAGTATATAGCAGTATATACGGATACTGGAAGCCTGTGCTGGCATTTCTCCTCCAGTGTATATAGTAGTATATAGCAGTGTATACAGATACTGGAAGCCTGTGCTAGCATTTCCCCTGCGGTGTATATAGTAGTATATAGCAGTGTATACAGATACTGGAAGCCTGTGCTAGCATTTCTCCTGCGGTGTATATAGTAGTATATAGCAGTATATACGGATACTGGAAGCCTGTGCTAGCATTTCTCCTGCGGTGTATATAGTAGTATATAGCAGTATATACGGATACTGGAAGCCTGTGCTAGCATTTCTCCTGCGGTGTATATAGTAGTATATAGAAGTGTATACTGGAGGCCTGTGCTAGCATTTCTCCTGCGGTGTATATAGTAGTATATAGCAGTGTATACAGATACTGGAAGCCTGTGCTAGCATTTCTCCTGCGGTGTATATAGTAGTATATAGCAGTGTATACGGATACTGGAAGCCTGTGCTAGCATTTCTCCTGCGGTGTATATAGTAGTAAATAGCAGTGTATACGGATACTGGAAGCCTGTGCTAGCATTTCTCCTGCGGTGTATATAGTAGTATATAGTAGTGTATACGGATACTGGAAGCCTGTGCTAGCATTTCTCCTGTGGTGTATATAGTAGTATATAGCAGTATATACGGATACTGGAAGCTTGTGCTAGCATTTCTCCTGTGGTGTATATAGTAGTATATAGCAGTGTATACGGATACTGGAAGCTTGTGCTAGCATTTCTCCTGTGGTGTATATGGTAGTATATAGCAGTGTATACTGGAAGCCTGTGCTAGCATTTCTCCTGCGGTGTATATAGTAGTATAAAGCAGTGTATACTGGAAGCCTGTGCTAGCATTTCTCCTGCGGTGTATATAGAAGTGTATACTGGAGGCCTGTGCTAGCATTTCTCCTGCGGTGTATATAGTAGTATAAAGCAGTGTATACTGGATGCCTGTGCTGGCATTTCTCCTGCGGTGTATATAGTAGTATAAAGCAGTGTATACTGGAGGCCTGTGCTAGCATTTCTCCTGCGGTGTATATAGTAGTATATAGCAGTGTATACGGATACTGGAAGCCTGTGCTGCCATTTCTCCTGCAGTTTATATAGTAGTATATAGCAGTGTATACAGATACTGGAAGCCTGTGCTAGCATTTCTCCTGCGGTGTATATAGTAGTATATAGCAGTATATACGGATACTGGAAGCTTGTGCTGGCATTTCTCCTGCAGTGTATATAGTAGTATATAGCAGTGTATACAGATACTGGAAGCCTGTGCTAGCATTTCCCCTGCGGTGTATATAGTAGTATATAGCAGTGTATACAGATACTGGAAGCCTGTGCTAGCATTTCTCCTGCGGTGTATATAGTAGTATATAGCAGTGTATACGGATACTAGAAGCCTGTGCTAGCATTTCTCCTGCGGTGTATATAGTAGTATATAGCAGTATATACGGATACTGGAAGCCTGTGCTAGCATTTCTCCTGCGGTGTATATAGTAGTATATAGTAGTGTATACGGATACTGGAAGCCTGTGCTAGCATTCCTCCTGTGGTGTATATAGTAGTATATAGCAGTGTTTACGGATACTGGAAGCCTGTGCTAGCATTTCTCCTGCGGTGTATATAGTAGTATATAGCAGTGTATACTGGAAGCCTGTGCTAGCATTTCTCCTGTGGTGTATATAGTAGTATATAGCAGTGTATACTGGAAGCCTGTGCTAGCATTTCTCCTGCGGTGTATATAGTAGTATATAGCAGTGTATACTGGAAGCCTGTGCTGGCATTTCTCCTGCGGTGTATATAGTAGTATATAGCAGTGTATACTGGAAGCCTGTGCTGGCATTTCTCCTGCGGTGTATATAGTGTATATAGCAGTGTATACTGATACTGGAAGCCTGTGCTAGCATTTCTCCTGCGGTGTATATAGTAGTATATAGCAGTGTATACTGGAAGCCTGTGCTAGCATTTCTCCTGCGGTGTATATAGTAGTATATAGCAGTGTATACTGGAAGCCTGTGCTAGCATTTCTCCTGCGGTGTATATAGTAGTATATAGCAGTGTATACGGATACTGAAGCCTGTGCTATTATTTCTCCTGCGGTGTATATATTAGTTTATAGCAGTGTATACAGATACTGGAAGCATGTGCTAGCATTTCTCCTGTGGTGTATATAGTAGTATATTGCAGTGTATACAGATACTGGAAGCCTGTGCTAGCATTTCTCCTGCGGTGTATATAGTAGTATATAGCAGTGTATACTGGAGGCCTGTGGTAGCATTTCTCCTGCAGTGTATAAAGTAGTATATAGCAGTGTATATAGAACCTGGAAGCCTGTGCTAGCATTTCTCCTGCGGTGTATATAGTAGTATATAGCAGTGTATACAGATACTGGAAGCCTGTGCTAGCATTTCTCCTGCGGTGTATATAGTAGTATATAGCAGTGTATACGGATACTGGAAGCCTGTGCTAGCATTTCTCCTGCGGTGTATATAGTAGTATATAGCAGTGTATACTGGAAGCCTGTGCTGGCATTTCTCCTGCGGTGTATATAGTAGTATATAGCAGTGTATACTGGAAGCCTGTGCTGGCATTTCTCCAGCGGTGTATATAGTAGTATATAGCAGTGTATACAGATACTGGAAGCCTGTGCTGGCATTTCTCCTGCAGTGTATATAGTAGTATATAGCAGTGTATACAGATACTGGAAGCCTGTGCTAGCATTTCTCCTGCGGTGTATATAGTAGTATATAGCAGTGTATACGGATACTGGAAGCCTGTGCTAGCATTTCTCCTGTGGTGTATATAGTAGTATATAGCAGTGTATACAGATACTGGAAGCCTGTGCTGGCATTTCTCCTGCAGTGTATATAGTAGTATATAGCAGTGTATACTGGAAGCCTGTGCTGGCATTTCTCCTGCGGTGTATATAGTAGTATATAGCAGTGTATACGGATACTGGAAGCCTGTTCTGGCATTTCTCCTGCGGTGTATATAGTAGTATATAGCAGTGTATACGGATACTGGAGGCCTGTGCTAGCATTTCTCCTGCTGTGTATATAGTAGTATATAGCAGTGTATACAGATCCTGGAAGCCTGTGCTAGCATTTCTCCTGCGGTATATATAGTAGTATATAGCAGTGTATACGGATACTGGAAGCCTGTGCTAGCATTTCTCCTGCGGTGTATATAGTAGTATATAGCAGTGTATACTGGAAGCCTGTGCTGGCATTTCTCCTGCGGTGTATATAGTAGTATATAGCAGTGTATACGGATACTGGAAGCCTGTGCTGGCATTTCTCCTGCGGTGTATACAGTAGTATATAGCAGTGTATACGGATACTGGAGGCCTGTGCTAGCATTTCTCCTGCGGTGTATATAGTAGTATATAGCAGTGTATACAGATCCTGGAAGCCTGTGCTAGCATTTCTCCTGCGGTGTATATAGTAGTATATAGCAGTGTATACGGATACTGGAAGCCTGTGCTAGCATTTCCCCTGCGGTGTATATAGTAGTATATAGCAGTGTATACGGATACTGGAGGCCTGTGCTAGCATTTCTCCTGCGGTGTATATAGTAGTATATAGCAGTGTATACAGATCCTGGAAGCCTGTGCTAGTATTTCTCCTGCGGTGTATATAGTAGTATATAGCAGTGTATACGGATACTGGAAGCCTGTGCTAGCATTTCTCCTGCGGTGTATATAGTAGTATATAGCAGTGTATACGGATACTGGAAGCCTGTGCTAGCATTTCTCCTGCGGTGTATATAGTAGTATATAGCAGTGTATACGGACACTGGAAGCCTGTGCCAGCATTTCTCCTGCGGTGTATATAGTAGTATATAGCAGTGTATACTGGAAGCCTGTGCTGGCATTTCTCCTGCGGTGTATATAGTAGTATATAGCAGTGTATATTGGAAGCCTGTGCTGGCATTTCTCCAGCGGTGTATATAGTAGTATATAGCAGTGTATACAGATACTGGAAGCCTGTGCTGGCATTTCTCCTGCAGTGTATATAGTAGTATATAGCAGTGTATACAGATACTGGAGGCCTGTGCTAGCATTTCTCCTGCGGTGTATATAGTAGTATATAGCAGTGTATACAGATCCTGGAAGCCTGTGCTAGTATTTCTCCTGCGGTGTATATAGTAGTATATAGCAGTGTATACGGATACTGGAAGCCTGTGCTAGCATTTCTCCTGCGGTGTATATAGTAGTATATAGCAGTTTATACGGATACTGGAAGCCTGTGCTAGCATTTCTCCTGCGGTGTATATAGTAGTTTATAGCAGTGTATACAGATCCTGGAAGCCTGTGCTAGCATTTCCCCTGCGGTGTATATGGTAGTATATAGCAGTGTATACGGATACTGGAAGCCTGTGGTAGCATTTCTCCTGCAGTGTATATAGTAGTATATAGCAGTGTATATGGATACTGGAAGCCTGTGGTAGCATTTCTCCTGCAGTGTATATAGTAGTATATAGCAGTGTATACGGATACTGGAAGCCTGTGCTAGCATTTCTCCTGCGGTGTATATAGTAGTATATAGTAGTGTATACGGATACTGGAAGCCTGTGCTGGCATTTCTCCTGCGGTGTATATAGTAGTGTATAGCAGTGTATACTGATACTGGAAGCCTGTGCTAGCATTTCTCCTGCGGTGTATATAGTAGTATATAGCAGTGTATACGGATACTGGAAGCCTGTGCTAGCATTTCTCCTGCGGTGTATATAGTAGTATATAGCAGTGTATACGGATACTGGAAGCCTGTGCTAGCATTTCTCCTGCGGTGTATATAGTAGTATATAGCAGTGTATACGGATACTGGAAGCCTGTGCTAGCATTTCTCCTGCGGTGTATATAGTAGTTTATAGCAGTGTATACAGATCCTGGAAGCCTGTGCTAGCATTTCCCCTGCGGTGTATATAGTAGTATATAGCAGTGTATACGGATACTGGAAGCCTGTGCTATATCTGTATTATATATGTTATATGTGACATCACTTCACAATATATAATACCTGGATAATCTATAGATCAGTAACAGTTATCTGTATTATATATGTTATATGTGACATCACTTCCCTATATATAATACCTGGATAATCTATAGATCAGTAACAGTTATCTGTATTATATATGTTATATATATCATCACTTCCCTATATATAACACCTGGATAATCTATAGATCAGTAACAGTTATCTGTATTATATATGTTATATGTGACATCACTTCCCTATATATAATACCTGGATAATCTATAGATCAGTAACAGTTATCTGTATTATATATGTTATATGTGACATCACTTCCCAATATATAATACCTGGATAATCTATAGATCAGTAACAGTTATCTGTATTATATATGTTATATATATCATCACTTCCCAATATATAATACCTGGATAATCTATAGATCAGTAACAGTTATCTGTATTATATATGTTATATATATCATCACTTCCCTATATATAATACCTGGATAATCTATAGATCAGTAACAGTTATCTGTATTATATATGTTATATATATCATCACTTCCCAATATATAATACCTGGATAATCTATAGATCAGTAACAGTTATCTGTATTATATATGTTATATGTGACATCACTTCCCTATATATAATACCTGGATAATCTATAGATCAGTAACAGTTATCTGTATTATATATGTTATATATGACATCACTTCCCAATGTATAATACCTGGATAATCTATAGATCAGTAACATTTATCTGTATTATATATGTTATATGTGACATCACTTCCCTATATATAATACCTGGATAATCTATAGATCAGTAACAGTTATCTGTATTATATATGTTATATATGACATCACTTCCCAATATATAATACCTGGATAATCTATAGATCAGTAACAGTTATCTGTATTATATATGTTATATATGACATCACTTCCCTATATATAATACCTGGATAATCTATAGATCAGTAACAGTTATCTGTATTATATATGTTATATATGACATCACTTCCCAATGTATAATACCTGGATAATCTATAGATCAGTAACATTTATCTGTATTATATATGTTATATGTGACATCACTTCCCTATATATAATACCTGGATAATCTATAGATCAGTAACAGTTATCTGTATTATATATGTTATATATGACATCACTTCCCAATATATAATACCTGGATAATCTATAGATCAGTAACATTTATCTGTATTATATATGTTATATGTGACATCACTTCCCTATATATAATACCTGGATAATCTATAGATCAGTAACAGTTATCTGTATTATATATGTTATATGTGACATCACTTCCCTATATATAATACCTGGATAATCTATAGATCAGTAACAGTTATCTGTATTATATATGTTATATGTGACATCACTTCCCAATATATAATACCTGGATAATCTATAGATCAGTAACAGTTATCTGTATTATATATGTTATATATATCATCACTTCCCTATATATAATACCTGGATAATCTATAGATCAGTAACAGTTATCTGTATTATATATGTTATATATATCATCACTTCCCTATATATAATACCTGGATAATCTATAGATCAGTAACAGTTATCTGTATTATATATGTTATATATATCATCATTTCCCAATATATAATACCTGGATAATCTATAGATAAGTAACATTTATTTGTATTATATATGTTATATATGACATCACTTCCCTATATATAATACCTGGATAATCTATAGATCAGTAATAGTTATCTGTATTATATATGTTATATGTGACATCACTTCCCAATATATAATACCTGGATAATCTATAGATCAGTAACAGTTATCTGTATTATATATGTTATATATGACATCACTTCCCAATATATAATACCTGGATAATCTATAGATAAGTAACATTTATCTGTATTATATATGTTATATATATCATCACTTCCCTATATATAATACCTGGATAATCTATAGATAAGTAACATTTATCTGTATTATATATGTTATATATATCATCACTTCCCTATATATAATACCTGGATAATCTATAGATCAGTAACAGTTATCTGTATTATATATGTTATATATGACATCACTTCCCTATATATAATACCTGGATAATCTATAGATCAGTAACAGTTATCTGTATTATATATGTTATATATATATCATCACTTCCCTATATATAATACCTGGATAATCTATAGATCAGTAACAGTTATCTGTATTATATATGTTATATATATCATCACTTCCCTATATATAATACCTGGATAATCTATAGATCAGTAACAGTTATCTGTATTATATATGTTATATATAACATCACTTCCCAATATATAATACCTGGATAATCTATAGATCAGTAACAGTTATCTGTATTATATATGTTATATGTGACATCACTTCCCTATATATAATACCTGGATAATCTATAGATCAGTAACAGTTATCTGTATTATATATGTTATATGTGACATCACTTCCCTATATATAATACCTGGATAATCTATAGATCAGTAACAGTTATCTGTATTATATATGTTATATATGACATCACTTCCCAATATATAATACCTGGATAATCTATAGATCAGTAACAGTTATCTGTATTATATATGTTATATATAACATCACTTCCCAATGTATAATACCTGGATAATCTATAGATCAGTAACAGTTATCTGTATTATATATGTTATATGTGACATCACTTCCCAATATATAATACCTGGATAATCTATAGATCAGTAACAGTTATCTGTATTATATATGTTATATATGACATCACTTCCCTATATATAATACCTGGATAATCTATAGATCAGTAACAGTTATCTGTATTATATATGTTATATATAACATCACTTCCCAATATATAATACCTGGATAATCTATAGATCAGTAACAGTTATCTGTATTATATATGTTATATGTGACATCACTTCCCTATATATAATACCTGGATAATCTATAGATCAGTAACAGTTATCTGTATTATATATTATATATGACATCACTTCCCTATATATAATAACTGGATAATCTATAGATCAGTAACAGTTATCTGTATTATATATGTTATATGTGACATCACTTCCCTATATATAATACCTGGATAATCTATAGATCAGTAACAGTTATCTGTATTATATATGTTATATATGACATCACTTCCCTATATATAATACCTGGATAATCTATAGATCAGTAACAGTTATCTGTATTATATATGTTATATATATCATCACTTCCCTATATATAATACCTGGATAATCTATAGATCAGTAACAGTTATCTGTATTATATATGTTATATATATATCATCACTTCCCTATATATAATACCTGGATAATCTATAGATCAGTAACAGTTATCTGTATTATATATGTTATATGTGACATCACTTCCCTATATATAATACCTGGATAATCTATAGATCAGTAACAGTTATCTGTATTATATATGTTATATATGACATCACTTCCCTATATATAATACCTGGATAATCTATAGATCAGTAACAGTTATCTGTATTATATATGTTATATGTGACATCACTTCCCTATATATAATACCTGGATAATCTATAGATCAGTAACAGTTATCTGTATTATATATGTTATATATATATCATCACTTCCCTATATATAATACCTGGATAATCTATAGATCAGTAACAGTTATCTGTATTATATATGTTATATATATCATCACTTCCCAATATATAATACCTGGATAATCTATAGATCAGTAACAGTTATCTGTATTATATATGTTATATATGACATCACTTCCCTATATATAATACCTGGATAATCTATAGATCAGTAACAGTTATCTGTATTATATATGTTATATATAACATCACTTCCCAATATATAATACCTGGATAATCTATAGATCAGTAACAGTTATCTGTATTATATATGTTATATGTGACATCACTTCCCTATATATAATACCTGGATAATCTATAGATCAGTAACAGTTATCTGTATTATATATGTTATATATGACATCACTTCCCTATATATAATACCTGGATAATCTATAGATCAGTAACAGTTATCTGTATTATATATGTTATATATATCATCACTTCCCTATATATAATACCTGGATAATCTATAGATCAGTAACAGTTATCTGTATTATATATGTTATATGTGACATCACTTCCCTATATATAATACCTGGATAATCTATAGATCAGTAACAGTTATCTGTATTATATATGTTATATATAACATCACTTCCCAATGTATAATACCTGGATAATCTATAGATCAGTAACAGTTATCTGTATTATATATGTTATATGTGACATCACTTCCCAATATATAATACCTGGATAATCTATAGATCAGTAACAGTTATCTGTATTATATATGTTATATATGACATCACTTCCCTATATATAATACCTGGATAATCTATAGATCAGTAACAGTTATCTGTATTATATATGTTATATATAACATCACTTCCCAATATATAATACCTGGATAATCTATAGATCAGTAACAGTTATCTGTATTATATATGTTATATGTGACATCACTTCCCTATATATAATACCTGGATAATCTATAGATCAGTAACAGTTATCTGTATTATATATTATATATGACATCACTTCCCTATATATAATAACTGGATAATCTATAGATCAGTAACAGTTATCTGTATTATATATGTTATATGTGACATCACTTCCCTATATATAATACCTGGATAATCTATAGATCAGTAACAGTTATCTGTATTATATATGTTATATATGACATCACTTCCCTATATATAATACCTGGATAATCTATAGATCAGTAACAGTTATCTGTATTATATATGTTATATATATCATCACTTCCCTATATATAATACCTGGATAATCTATAGATCAGTAACAGTTATCTGTATTATATATGTTATATATATATCATCACTTCCCTATATATAATACCTGGATAATCTATAGATCAGTAACAGTTATCTGTATTATATATGTTATATGTGACATCACTTCCCTATATATAATACCTGGATAATCTATAGATCAGTAACAGTTATCTGTATTATATATGTTATATATGACATCACTTCCCTATATATAATACCTGGATAATCTATAGATCAGTAACAGTTATCTGTATTATATATGTTATATGTGACATCACTTCCCTATATATAATACCTGGATAATCTATAGATCAGTAACAGTTATCTGTATTATATATGTTATATATATATCATCACTTCCCTATATATAATACCTGGATAATCTATAGATCAGTAACAGTTATCTGTATTATATATGTTATATATATCATCACTTCCCAATATATAATACCTGGATAATCTATAGATCAGTAACAGTTATCTGTATTATATATGTTATATATGACATCACTTCCCTATATATAATACCTGGATAATCTATAGATCAGTAACAGTTATCTGTATTATATATGTTATATATAACATCACTTCCCAATATATAATACCTGGATAATCTATAGATCAGTAACAGTTATCTGTATTATATATGTTATATGTGACATCACTTCCCTATATATAATACCTGGATAATCTATAGATCAGTAACAGTTATCTGTATTATATATTATATATGACATCACTTCCCTATATATAATACCTGGATAATCTATAGATCAGTAACAGTTATCTGTATTATATATGTTATATGTGACATCACTTCCCTATATATAATACCTGGATAATCTATAGATCAGTAACAGTTATCTGTATTATATATGTTATATATGACATCACTTCCCTATATATAATACCTGGATAATCTATAGATCAGTAACAGTTATCTGTATTATATATGTTATATATATCATCACTTCCCTATATATAATACCTGGATAATCTATAGATCAGTAACAGTTATCTGTATTATATATGTTATATATATATCATCACTTCCCTATATATAATACCTGGATAATCTATAGATCAGTAACAGTTATCTGTATTATATATGTTATATGTGACATCACTTCCCTATATATAATACCTGGATAATCTATAGATCAGTAACAGTTATCTGTATTATATATGTTATATATGACATCACTTCCCTATATATAATACCTGGATAATCTATAGATCAGTAACAGTTATCTGTATTATATATGTTATATGTGACATCACTTCCCTATATATAATACCTGGATAATCTATAGATAAGTAACATTTATCTGTATTATATATGTTATATGTGACATCACTTCCCTATATATAATACCTGGATAATCTATAGATCAGTAACAGTTATCTGTATTATATATGTTATATATATATCATCACTTCCCTATATATAATACCTGGATAATCTATAGATCAGTAACAGTTATCTGTATTATATATGTTATATATGACATCACAGTATTCAGCTTTGTGGAAATTATTTTCTACAACATGGCGATGTGTCCTCTGTGCAAACTGGGTCTGAGTATAGGAACTACGTCTCTACGTAGACATAGGAGCGCCACCACATGGCCACGTGGAACAGTCGAGATGCCCCACAATGTGGAAGGAAGGAAAATTCTGCTGATGATCCTAGAGATCTCTTCCAACTGCCAGGCCTCGTCCACAGGCAGCACATTATCTGTCAGCAGTCAGGCCTCATCCACAGGCAGAACATTATCTGTCAGCAGTCAGGCCTCATCCACAGGCAGCACATTATCTGTCAGCAGTCAGGCCTCATCCACAGGCAGCACATTATCTGTCAGCAGTCAGGCCTCATCCACAGGCAGCACATTATCTGTCAGCAGTCAGGCCTCGTCCACAGGCAGCACATTATCTGTCAGCAGTTAGGTCACATCCACAGGCAGCACATTATCTGTTAGCAGTCAGACCTCATCCACAGGCAGCACATTATCTGTCAGCAGTCAGGCCTCATCCACAGGCAGCACATTATCTGTCAGCAGTCAGGCCTCATCCACAGGCAGCACATTATCTGTCAGCAGTCAGGCCTCATCCACAGGCAGCACATTATCTGTCAGCAGTCAGGCCTCATCCACAGGCAGCACATTATCTGTCAGCATCCAGGCCTCGTCCACAGGCAGCACATTATCTGTCAGCAGTCAGGCCTCATCCACAGGCAGCACATTATCTGTCAGCAGTCAGGCCTCATCCACAGGCAGCACATTATCTGCCAGCAGTCAGGCCTCATCCACAGGCAGCACATTATCTGTCAGCAGTCAGACCTCATCCACAGGCAGCACATTATCTGTCAGCAGTCAGACCTCATCCACAGGGAGCACATTATCTGTCAGCAGTCAGACCTCATCCACAGGCAGCACATTATCTGTCAGCAGTCAGACCTCATCCACAGGCAGCACATTATCTGTCAGCAGTCAGACCTCGTCCACAGGCAGCACATTATCTGTCAGCAGTCAGGCCTCGTCCACAGGCAGCACATTATCTGTCAGCAGTCAGGCCTCGTCCACAGGCAGCACATTATCTGTCAGCAGTCAGGCCTCGTCCACAGGCAGCACATTATCTGTCAGCAGTCAGGCCTCGTCCACAGGCAGCACATTATCTGTCAGCAGTCAGGCCTCATCCACAGGGAGCACATTATCTGTCAGCAGTCAGGCCTCATCCACAGGCAGCACATTATCTGTCAGCAGTCAGGCCTCATCCACAGGCAGCACATTATCTGTCAGCAGTCAGGCCTCATCCACAGGCAGCACATTATCTGTCAGCAGTCAGGCCTCATCCACAGGCAGCACATTATCTGTCAGCAGTCAGGCCTCGTCCACAGGCAGCACATTATCTGTCAGCAGTCAGGCCTCATCCACAGGCAGCACATTATCTGTCAGCAGTCAGGCCTCATCCACAGGCAGCACATTATCTGTCAGCAGTCAGGCCTCATCCACAGGCAGCACATTATCTGTCAGCAGTCAGGCCTCGTCCACAGGGAGCACATTATCTGTCAGCAGTCAGACCTCATCCACAGGCAGCACATTATCTGTCAGCAGTCAGGCCTCGTCCACAGGGAGCACATTATCTGTCAGCAGTCAGGCCTCGTCCACAGGCAGCACATTATCTGTCAGCAGTCAGGCCTCATCCACAGGCAGCACATTATCTGTCAGCAGTCAGACCTCATCCACAGGCAGCACATTATCTGTCAGCAGTCAGGCCTCGTCCACAGGGAGCACATTATCTGTCAGCAGTCAGGCCTCGTCCACAGGCAGCACATTATCTGTCAGCAGTCAGGCCTCATCCACAGGCAGCACATCATCTGTCAGCAGTCAGACCTCATCCACAGGCAGCACATTATCTGTCAGCAGTCAGACCTCATCCACAGGCAGCACATTATCTGTCAGCAGTCAGGCCTCATCCACAGGCAGCACATTATCTGTCAGCAGTCAGACCTCATCCACAGGGAGCACATTATCTGTCAGCAGTCAGACCTCATCCACAGGCAGCACATTATCTGTCAGCAGTCAGACCTCATCCACAGGCAGCACATTATCTGTCAGCAGTCAGACCTCATCCACAGGCAGCACATTATCTGTCAGCAGTCAGGCCTCGTCCACAGGCAGCACATTATCTGTCAGCAGTCAGGCCTCGTCCACAGGCAGCACATTATCTGTCAGCAGTCAGGCCTCGTCCACAGGCAGCACATTATCTGTCAGCAGTCAGGCCTCGTCCACAGGCAGCACATTATCTGTCAGCAGTCAGGCCTCATCCACAGGGAGCACATTATCTGTCAGTAGTCAGGCCTCATCCACAGGCAGCACATTATCTGTCAGCAGTCAGGCCTCATCCACAGGCAGCACATTATCTGTCAGCAGTCAGGCCTCATCCACAGGCAGCACATTATCTGTCAGCAGTCAGGCCTCATCCACAGGCAGCACATTATCTGTCAGCAGTCAGGCCTCGTCCACAGGCAGCACATTATCTGTCAGCAGTCAGGCCTCATCCACAGGCAGCACATTATCTGTCAGCAGTCAGGCCTCATCCACAGGCAGCACATTATCTGTCAGCAGTCAGGCCTCATCCACAGGCAGCACATTATCTGTCAGCAGTCAGGCCTCGTCCACAGGGAGCACATTATCTGTCAGCAGTCAGACCTCATCCACAGGCAGCACATTATCTGTCAGCAGTCAGGCCTCGTCCACAGGGAGCACATTATCTGTCAGCAGTCAGGCCTCGTCCACAGGCAGCACATTATCTGTCAGCAGTCAGGCCTCATCCACAGGCAGCACATTATCTGTCAGCAGTCAGACCTCATCCACAGGCAGCACATTATCTGTCAGCAGTCAGGCCTCGTCCACAGGGAGCACATTATCTGTCAGCAGTCAGGCCTCGTCCACAGGCAGCACATTATCTGTCAGCAGTCAGGCCTCATCCACAGGCAGCACATTATCTGTCAGCAGTCAGACCTCATCCACAGGCAGCACATTATCTGTCAGCAGTCAGGCCTGGACCACAGGCAGCACATTATCTGTCAGCAGTCAGGCCTCATCCACAGGCAGCACATTATCTGTCAGCAGTCAGGCCTCATCCACAGGCAGCACATTATCTGTCAGCAGTCAGGCCTCATCCACAGGCAGCACATTATCTGTCAGCAGTCAGGCCTCGTCCACAGGCAGCACATTATCTGTCAGCAGTCAGGCCTCATCCACAGGCAGTATATTATCTGTCAGCAGTCAGGCCTCGTCCACAGGCAGCACATTATCTGTCAGCAGTCAGGCCTCGTCCACAGGCAGTATATTATCTGTCAGCAGTCAGGCCTCGTCCACAGGCAGTATATTATCTGTCAGCAGTCAGGCCTCATCCACAGGCAGCACAATATCTGACAGCAGTCAGGTCTCATCCACAGGCAGCATATTATCTGTCCACAGGCAGCACATTATCTGTCAGCAGTCAGGCCTCATCCACAGGCAGCACAATATCTGACAGCAGCCAGGCATCGTCCACAGGCAGCATATTATCTGTCCACAGGCAGCAAATTATCTGTCAGCATCCAGGCCTCGTCCACAGGCAGCACATTATCTGTCAGCATCCAGGCCTCGTCCACAGGCAGCACATTATCTGTCAGCAGTCAGGCCTCATCCACAGGCAGCACATTATCTGTCAGCAGTCAGGCCTCATCCACAGGCAGCACATTATTTGTCAGCAGTCAGGCCTCATCCACAGGCAGCACATTATCTGTAAGCAGTCAGGCCTCGTCCACAGGCAGCACATTATCTGTCAGCAGTCAGGCCTCGTCCACAGGCAGCACATTATGAGCAGCCAGGCCTCGTCCACAGGCAGCACATTATCTGTCAGCAGTCAGGCCTCGTCCACAGGCAGCACATTATCTGTCAGCAGTCAGGCCTCGTCCACAGGCAGCACATTATGAGCAGCCAGGCCTCGTCCACAGGCAGCACATTATCTGTCAGCAGTCAGGCCTCATCCACAGGCAGCACATTATCTGTCAGCAGTCAGGCCTCATCCACAGGCAGCACATTATCTGTCAGCAGTCAGGCCTCATCCACAGGCAGCACATTATCTGTCAGCAGCCAGGACTCGTCCACAGGCAGCACATTATCTGTCAGCAGTCAGGCCTCATCCACAGGCAGCACATTATCTGTCAGCAGTCAGGCCTCATCCACAGGCAGCACATTATCTGTCAGCAGCCAGGACTCGTCCACAGGCAGCACATTATCTGTCAGCAGTCAGGCCTCATCCACAGGCAGCACATTATCTGTCAGCAGTCAGGCCTCGTCCACAGGCAGCACATTATCTGTCAGCAGTCAGGCCTCATCCACAGGCAGCACATTATCTGTCAGCAGTCAGGCCTCATCCACAGGCAGCACATTATCTGTCAGCAGCCAGGACTCGTCCACAGGCAGCACTTTATCTGTCAGCAGCCAGGACTCGTTCCACAGACAGCACATTATCTGTCAGCAGCCAGGACTCGTTCCACAGGCAGCACATTATCTGTCAGCAGTCAGGCCTCGTCCACAGGCAGAAAATTATCTTTCAGCAGTCAGGCCTCATCCACAGGCAGCACATTATCTGTCAGCAGTCAGGCCTCGTACACAGGCAGCACATTATCTGTCAGCAGCCAGACCCATACCAGACCTGGGAGGCGCAGGCCCTCCCAAACCATCTTACTAACTTCTCAGTCTATATGCAACTAATGGGGTGTGCCCAGCCCAGGTGACGCATACCTAGTTGCCATTATTTTTCCAAGAAACCATCCCCGCTTTGCACAATCATGTAATTGTCTGTGTGCAACACAGTGCGTGCTACCATAGATACGTGGAGTAGTAGCTATGAGTGTCTTTTATGGCCCAGTGTGTCACCTCCTTCACAAACATCTTGCATCCCCCCCCCACAGTGAAGAGCATAGCTTTCCTTCCTCCACCCCCTTCTTTTATTGGTGAAAAATCAAGCGCTGCCACGCTTTGTTACATCTGCTGATCATGGGCGAGAAAAGTCACACATTCGAGGAGCGGCTGTCACGATTCGGCTGGCTGGAGGTGGATCCTCTGTGCCAGAGAGGGATTGACGTGGACCGTGTCGGTGGACCTTCTAAGTTGCTACTGGTATTCACCAGAGCCCGCCGCAAAGCGGGATGGTCTTGCAGCGGCGGTAGCAACCAGGTCGTATCCACCGGCAACGGCTCAACCTCTCTGACTGCTGAAGATAAGCGCGGTACAAGGGAGTAGACAAGAGCAAGGTCGGACGTAGCAGAAGGTCAGGGCAGGCAGCAAGGATCGTAGTCAGGGGCAACGGCAGGAGGTCTGGAACACAGGCTAGGAACACACAAGGAAACGCTTTCACTGGCACAATGGCGACAAGATCCGGCGAGGGAGTGCAGGGGAAGTGAGGTATAAGTAGAGAGTGCACAGGTGAAGATACTGATTAGGCCTGCTGCGCCAATCAGTGGCGCAGTGGCCCTTTAAATCGCAGAGACCTGGCGCGCGCGCGCCCTAAGGAGCGGGGCCGCGGGCGCCGGGACAGCACAGACGGTGAACGGGTCAGGTACGGGAGCCGAGATGCGCATCGCGAGCGGGCGCGTCCCGCATCGCGAATCGCATCCCGGCTGGGAGCAACATGTGAATAAGAGAACGCTGCGAGCGCTCCGGGGAGTAGCGGGGACCCGGAGCGCTCGGCGTAACAGTACCCCCCCCCCCCCCTTGGGTCTCCCCCTCTTCTTGGAGCCTGAGAACCTGAGGATAAGACTTTTGTCCAGGATGTTGTCCTCAGGTTCCCAGGATCTCTCCTCTGGGCCGCAATTCTCCCAGTCAACCAAAAAGAATATTTTACCTCTGACCGTCTTGGATGCTAGAATCTCCTTCACCGAAAAGACGTCAGATGACCCGGAAACTGGAGTGGGAGAAACAACTTTTGGAGAGAAGCGGTTAAGGATGAGTGGTTTAAGGATAGAGACATGGAAGGCATTGGGAATACGGAGAAAAGGAGGAAGGAGTTTGTAAGAGACAGGTTTGATCTGGCACTTGACTTTGAAAGGACCAAGTTAGCGTGGTCCCAGTTTATAACTGGGGACACGAAAGCGGACATACTTAGCGGAGAGCCATACCTTGTCTCCGGGAGCAAAAATGGGGGGAATTCTTCTTTTCTTATCAGCAAATTTTTTCATCCGGGATGAAGCCTGTAAAAGAGAATTTTGGGTTTCCTTCCATATGGGGGAGAGGTCTCGAGTCACTTCATCAACAGCGGGCAAACCAGAGGGCATGGGAGTGGGGAGGGGGGGAAGAGGGTGACGGCCGTACACCACGAAGAATGGGGATTTAGCAGAGGATTCGGAGACTCTGAAATTGTACGAAAATTCGGCCCATGGTAGAAGATCTGCCCAGTCATCCTGGCGGGAAGAAACAAAATGTCGCAAATAGTCACCCAGGACCTGATTAATTCTTTCAACTTGCCCATTGGATTGGGGATGATAAGAAGAAGAGAAGTTTAATTTGATCTTGAGCTGATTACAGAGGGCCCTCCAGAATTTAGATACAAATTGAACGCCTCTATCCGAGACGATATGTGTGGGCAACCCGTGAAGGCGAAAAATGGGTATAAAAAATTGCTTTGCCAACTGAGGCGCCGAAGGAAGACCTGGAAGAGGGATAAAATGTGCCATCTAGGAGAATCGATCAACGACCACCCAAACAACTGTGTTGCCATGGGATAAAGGCAAGTCAGTAATAAAGTCCATACCAATCTGTGACCAAGGTTGTTCAGGAACAGGCAGAGGATGGAGGAGACCAGCAGGCTTCTGGCGAGGAGTCTAATCCCGGGCACAGACAGTACAAGCCCGCACAAAATCAACAACATCAGCTTCCAGGGTAGGCCAACAATAAAAACGAAAGATGAGTTGGATGGATTTTTTGATGCCAGCATGGCCTGCGAGGTGGGAGGAGTGTCCCCACTTGAGAATCCTGAGACGCTGGCGTGGAGAAACGAAGGTCTTCCCTGGAGGAGTTTGTCTGATGGAAGCTGGAGAAGTGGAGATCAGACAGTCCGGAGGAATGATGTGTTGCGGGGAGGCTTCCACTTCAGAGGCATCTGAAGAACGAGAGAGAGCATCGGCCCTAATGTTCTTGTCAGCAGGGCGAAAATGAATTTCAAAGTTAAAACGGGCAAAGAACAACGACCACCTAGCCTGGCGAGGGTTTAGCCGTTGGGCAGACTGAAGATAAGAGAGATTCTTGTGATCAGTGTATATAATAACTGGATATTTGGATCCCTCCAGCAGGTGCCTCCATTCCTCAAGCGACAGACAATTTTATGGCAAATAGTTCTCGATCACCAATGGAGTAGTTTTTCTCCGCCGGAGAGAAGGTCCTAGAAAAAAACCCACAAGTAACAGCATGCCCGGAAGAATTTTTTTGTAGAAGAACTGCTCCAGCTCCCACTGAGGAGGCGTCTACCTCCAATAAGAAGGGTTTAGATGGGTCAGGTCTGGAGAGTACGGGAGCAGAAGAAAAGGCAGACTTGAGATGTTTAAATGCGTCTTCCGCTTGAGGAGACCAGGACTTAGGATTGGCGTTTTTCTTGGTTAGAGCCACGATAGGAGCCACAATAGTAGAAAAGTGTGGAATAAATTGTCTGTAATAATTGGCTAACCCCAAAAAACTTTGATAGCACGGAGTCCGGAGGGGCGTGGCCAATCTAATACGGCAGATAGTTTATCTGGGTCCATTTGTAGTCCCTGGCCAGAGACTAAGTATCCTAGGAAAGGAAGAGATTGACATTCAAAGAGACATTTTTCCATTTTGGCATATAATTGATTGTCCCGAAGTCTCTGAAGAACCATGCGGACATGCTGGCGGTGTTCTTCTAGGTTAGCAGAAAAAATCAGAATATCGTCTAGGTAAACCACAACACAGGTATATAGAAGATCACGAAAAATTTCATTACAAAGTCTTGGAAGACGGCAGGGGCGTTGCAAAGGCCAAAGGGCATAACCAGATATTCAAAGTGTCCATCTCTGGTGTTAAATGCAGTCTTCCACTCGTCCCCCTCCCTGATGTGGATGAGATTATAAGCACCTCTTAAGTCCAGCTTGGTAAAGATGTGGGCGCCTCGTAGGCGGTCAAAGAGTTCCGAGATAAGAGGTAGGGGATAGCGGTTTTTTACAGTGATTTTATTAAGGCCGCAGTAATCAATGCAAGGGCGTAGGGAGCCGTCTTTTTTGGAAACAAAAAAAAAATCCAGCTCCGGCAGGGGAGGAAGACTTGCGGATAAACCCCTTTTTTAAGTTCTCCTGGATGTACTCCGACATGGCTTGAGTTTCCGGAGCAGACAGGGGATAGATTCTGCCCCGGGGTGGAGTAGTACCCGGGAGGAGGTCAATAGGACAGTCATAAGGCCTGTGAGGAGGCAAAGTCTCTGCTTGTTTTTTGCAAAAAACATCAGCATAGTCCAGATAGGCCTTGGGAAGACCAGATACCGGGGGAACAACAGGGTCTTGACTGACAGTACAGGGAGCAGGCTTAAGACAGTCCTTGTGGCAAGAAGTACCCCAGTTCTTTATTTCCCCTGTGGTCCAATCAAAGGTTGGGGAATGGCGTTGAAGCCACGGTAATCCAAGAAGAATTTCTGAAGTGCAGTTAGAGAGGACCAAAAATTCAATTTTTTCGTGATGGGGTCTGATGCACATTAAGAGGGATTCCGTTCGGTAACGCACGGTACAGTCCAATCTTTCATTATTAACAGAGTTTATATAGAGGGGTCTGGTGAGACTGGTCACCGGGATGTTGAACCTGTTGATGAGAGAGGCCAAAATAAAATTTCCTGCAGATCCGGAATCCAAGAAGGCCATAGCTGAGAAGGAGAAGGTAGAAGAAGAAATCCGCACAGGCACAGTAAGACGTGGAGAAGCAGAGTTCACATCAAGAGCTGTCTCACCTTTGTGCGGAGTCCTGGCGAGGAGGACGGATAGGACAATCCTTCAAGAAATGTTCGGTACCGGCACAGTACAGGCAAAGGTTCTCCATGCGGCGTCGTGTCCTCTCTTGAGGTGTCAAGCGAGACCGGTCAACTTGCATAGCCTCCACGGCGGAAGGCACAGGGACGGATTGCAGTGGACCAGAGGAGAGAGGAGCCGGGGAGAGAAACCGCCTCGTGCGAACAAAGTCCATATCCTGGCGGAGCTCCTGACGCCTTTCGGAAAAACGCATGTCAATGCGGGTGGCAAGATGAATAAGTTCATGCAGGTTAGCAGGAACTTCTCGTGCGGCCAGCACATCTTTAATGTTACTGGATAGGCCTTTTTTAAAAGAGGGCCTCGTTATTCCAGGATAATTCGGAGGCAAGAGTACGGAATTGGATGGCGTACTCGCCAACAGAAGAATTACCCTGGACCAGGTTCAGCAGTGCAGTCTCGGCAGAAGAGGCTCGGGCAGGATCCTCAAAGACACTTCGAATCTCCGTGAAGAAGGAGTGTACAGAGGCAGTGACTGGATCATTGCGGTCCCAGAGCGGTGTGGCCCATGACAGAGCTTTCCCAGACAGAAGGCTGACTACGAAAGCCACCTTAGACCTTTCAGTTGGAAACTGGTCCGACATCATCTCCAAATGCAGGGAACATTGTGACAGAAAACCACGGCAAAACTTAGAGTCCCCATCAAATTTATCTGGCAAAGATAATCGGAGGCTGGATGCGGCCACTCGCTGCGGAGGAGGTGCAGGAGCTGGCGGAGGAGATGATTTTTGAAGCTGTGGTAGTAGCTGCTGTAGCATCACGGTCAGTTGAGACAGCTGGTGGCCTTGTTGCGCTATCTGTTGCGACTGCTGGGCGACCACCGTGGTGAGGTCAGCGACAACTGGCAGCGGGACCTCAGCGGGATCCATGACCGGATCTACTGTCACGATTCGGCTGGCAGGAGGTGGATCCTCTGTGCCAGAGAGGGATTGGCGTGGACCGTGTTGGTGGACCGGTTCTAAGTTGCTACTGGTATTCACCAGAGCCCGCCGCAAAGCGGGATGGTCTTGCAGCGGCGGTAGCAACCAGGTCGTATCCACCGGCAACGGCTCAACCTCTCTGACTGCTGAGATAAGCGCGGTACAAGGGAGTATACAAGAGCAAGGTCGGACGTAGCAGAAGGTCAGGGCAGGCAGCAAGGATCGTAGTCAGGGGCAACGGCAGGAGGTCTGGAACACAGGCTAGGAACACACAAGGAAACGCTTTCACTGGCACAATGGCAACAAGATCCGGCGAGGGAGTGCAGGGGAAGTGAGGTATAAGTAGGGAGTGCACAGGTGAAGATACTGATTAGACCTGCTGCGCCAATCAGTGGCGCAGTGGCCCTTTAAATCGCAGAGACCCGGCGCGCGCGTGCCCTAAGGAGCGGGGCCGCGCGCGCCGGGACAGCACAGACGGGGAACGGGTCAGGTACGGGAGCCGAGATGCGCATCGCGAGCGGGCGCGTCCCGCATCGCGAATCGCATCCCGGCTGGGAGCAACATCGCAGTGCACCCGGTCGGTAGGTCTGACTGGGGCGCTGTGAATAAGAGAACGCTGCGAGCGCTCCGGGGAGGAGTGTGGACCCGGAGCGCTCGGCGTAACAGCTGCCCTGTCTGCAACAGGAAGTTTCACACTGGCTCTCTGGTCATGATCTGACATTAGGAAGTGGGGTCACCAATAATGGCACAAATATCATCCAAGTGCGGTGTCTAGGATCATACACTCTCCCTGAGAAATTGTTGCAGGACCCAGTGATATATAACAAGGACATGATTGGATATGATACAGGACCCAGTGATATATAACAAGGACATGGTGAGATATGATACAGGACCCAGTGATATATAACAAGGACATGGTGAGATATGATACAGGACCCAGTGATATATAACAAGGACATGGTGGCATATGATACAGGACCCAGTGATATATAACAAGGACATGATGGGATATGATACAGGACCCAGTGATATATAACAAGGACATGGTGAGATATGATACAGGACCCAGTGATATATAACAAGGACATGGTGGGATATGATACAGGACCCAGTGATATATAACAAGGACATGGTGGGATATGATACAGGACCCAGTGATATATAACAAGGACATGATGGGATATGATACAGGACCCAGTGATATATAACAAGGACATGGTGGGATATGATACAGGACCCAGTGATATATAAAAAGGACATGGTGGGATATGATACAGGACCCAGTGATATATAACAAGGACATGGTGGGATATGATACAGGACCCAGTGATATATAACAAGGACATGGTGGGATATGATACAGGACCCAGAGATATATAACAAGGACATGGTGGGATATGATACAGGACCCAGTGATATATAACAAGGACATGGTGGGATATGATACAGGACCCAGTGATATATAACAAGGACATGGTGGGATATGATACAGGACCCAGTGATATATAACAAGGACATGGTGGGATATGATACCGGACCCAGTGATATATAACAAGGACATGATTGGATATGATACAGGACCCAGTGATATATAACAAGGACATGGTGGGATATGATACAGGACCCAGTGATATATAACAAGGACATGGTGGGATATGATACAGGACCCAGTGATATATAACAAGGACATGGTGGGATATGATACAGGACCCAGTGATATATAACAAGGACATGTTGGGATATGATACAGGACCCAGAGATATATAACAAGGACATGGTGGGATATGATACAGGACCCAGTGATATATAACAAGGACATGATTGGATATGATACAGGACCCAGTGATATATAACAAGGACATGGTGGGATATGATACAGGACCCAGTGATATATAACAAGGACATGGTGGGATATGATACAGGACCCAGTGATATATAACAAGGACATGGTGGGATATGATACAGGACCCAGTGATATATAACAAGGACATGATTGGATATGATACAGGACCCAGTGATATATAACAAGGACATGGTGGGATATGATACAGGACCCAGTGATATATAACAAGGACATGGTGGGATATGATACAGGACCCAGTGATATATAACAAGGACATGGTGGGATATGATACAGGACCCAGTGATATATAACAAGGACATGGTGACATATGATACCGGACCCAGTGATATATAACAAGGACATGATGGGATATGATACAGGACCCAGTGATATATAACAAGGACATGATTGGATATGATACAGGACCCAGTGATATATAACAAGGACATGATGGGATATGATACAGGACCCAGTGATATATAACAAGGACATGGTGGGATATGATACAGGACCCAGTGATATATAACAAGGACATGATGGGATATGATACAGGACCCAGTGATATATAACAAGGACATGGTGGGATATGATACAGGACCCAGTGATATATAACAAGGACATGGTGGGATATGATACAGGACCCAGTGATATATAACAAGGACATGGTGGGATATGATACAGGACCCAGTGATATATAACAAGGACATGGTGGGATATGATACAGGACCCAGTGATATATAACAAGGACATGATGGGATATGATACAGGACCCAGTGATATATAACAAGGACATGGTGGGATATGATACAGGACCCAGTGATATATAACAAGGACATGTTGGAATATGATACAGGACCCAGTGATATATAACAAGGACATGGTGAGATATGATACAGGACCCAGTGATATATAACAAGGACATGGTGGGATATGATACAGGACCCAGTGATATATAACAAGGACATGGTGGGATATGATACCGGACCCAGTGATATATAACAAGGACATGATGGGATATGATACAGGACCCAGTGATATATAACAAGGACATGGTGGGATATGATACAGGACCCAGTGATATATAACAAGGACATGGTGGGATATGATACAGGACCCAGAGATATATAACAAGGACATGGTGGGATATGATACAGGACCCAGTGATATATAACAAGGACATGGTGGGATATGATACAGGACCCAGTGATATATAACAAGGACTTGATTGGATATGATACAGGACCCAGTGATATATAACAAGGACATGGTGGGATATGATACAGGACCCAGAGATATATATCAAGGACATGGTGGGATATGATACAGGACCCAGTGATATATAACAAGGACATGGTGGGATATGATACAGGACCCAGTGATATATAACAAGGACATGGTGGGATATGATAAAGGACCCAGTGATATATAACAAGGACATGGTGGGATATGATACAGGACCCAGTGATATATAACAAGGACATGGTGGGATATGATACAGGACCCAGTGATATATAACAAGGACATGATTGGATATGATACAGGACCCAGTGATATATAACAAGGACATGGTGGGATATGATACAGGACCCAGTGATATATATCAAGGACATGATGGGATATGATACAGGACCCAGTGATATATAACAAGGACATGATGGGATATGATACAGGACCCAGTGATATATAACAAGGACATGGTGGGATATGATACAGGACCCAGTGATATATATCAAGGACATGATGGGATATGATACAGGACCCAGTGATATATAACAAGGACATGATGGGATATGATACAGGACCCAGTGATATATAACAAGGACATGGTGGAATATGATACAGGACCCAGTGATATATAACAAGGACATGATGGGATATGATACAGGACCCAGTGATATATAACAAGGACATGATGGGATATGATACAGGACCCAGTGATATATAACAAGGACATGGTGGGGTATGATACAGGACCCAGTGATATATAACAAGGACATGGTGGGATATTATACAGGACCCAGTGATATATAACAAGGACATGGTGGGATATGATACAGGACCCAGTGATATATAACAAGGACATGATGGGATATTATACAGGACCCAGTGATATATAACAAGGACATGGTGGGATATTATACAGGACCCAGTGATATATAACAAGGACATGGTGGGATATGATACAGGACCCAGTGATATATAACAAGGACATGATGGGATATGATACAGGACCCAGTGATATATAACAAGGACATGGTGGGATATTATACAGGACCCAGTGATATATAACAAGGACATGATGGGATATGATACAGGACCCAGTGATATATAACAAGGACAAGATGGGATATGATACAGGACCCAGTGATATATAACAAGGACATGGTGAGATATGATACAGGACCCAGTGATATATAACAAGGACATGATGGGATATGATACAGGACCCAGTGATATATAACAAGGACATGGTGGGATATGATACAGGACCCAGTGATATATAACAAGGACATGGTGGGATATGATACAGGACCCAGTGATATATAACAAGGACATGGTGGGATATGATACATGACTCAGTGATATATAACAAGGACATGGTGGGATATGATACAGGACCCAGTGATATATAACAAGGACATGGTGGGATATGATACAGGACCCAGTGATATATAACAAGGACATGATGGGATATGATACAGGACCCAGTGATATATAACAAGGACATGGTGGGATATGATACAGGACCCAGTGATATATAACAAGGACATGGTGGGATATGATACAGGACCCAGTGATATATAACAAGGACATGGTGGGATATGATACATGACTCAGTGATATATAACAAGGACATGGTGGGATATGATACAGGACCCAGTGATATATAACAAGGACATGGTGAGATATGATACAGGACCCAGTGATATATAACAAGGACATGATGGGATATGATACAGGACCCAGTGATATATAACAAGGACATGATGGGATATGATACAGGACCCAGTGATATATAACAAGGACATGGTGGGATATGATACAAGACCCAGTGATATATAACAAGGACATGGTGGGATAAGATACAGGACCCAGTGATATATAACAAGGACATGATGGGATATGATACCGGACCCAGTGATATATAACAAGGACATGGTGGGATATGATACAGGACCCAGTGATATATAACAAGGACATGGTGGGATATGATACAGGACCCAGTGATATATAACAAGGACATGATGGGATATGATACAGGACCCAGTGATATATAACAAGGACATGGTGGGATATGATACAGGACCCAGTGATATATAACAAGGACATGGTGGGATATGATACAGGACCCAGTGATATATAACAAGGACATGGTGGGATATGATACAGGACCCAGTGATATATAACAAGGACATGATGGGATATGATACAGGACCCAGTGATATATAACAAGGACATGGTGGGATATGATACAGGACCCAGTGATATATAACAAGGACATGGTGGGATATGATACAGGACCCAGTGATATATAACAAGGACATGGTGGGATATGATACAGGACCCAGAGATATATAACAAGGACATGGTGGGATATGATACAGGACCCAGTGATATATAACAAGGACATGGTGGGATATGATACAGGACCCAGTGATATATAACAAGGACATGGTGGGATATGATACAGGACCCAGTGATATATAACAAGGACATGATGGGATATGATACAGGACCCAGTGATATATAACAAGGACATGGTGGGATATGATACAGGACCCAGTGATATATAACAAGGACATGGTGGGATATGATACAGTGACTGTAATAACTAAAGATTGTGATTTAAACATTTAATGGAACAAATCAGAAAAAAATGTGGGTTGGGATCGGGCACGCGGTCTGCGCAGTTCTTTTAGCCTCTGTATGTTCCTTTGTTTGTCCCTTGTGCTGTAATAAAATGGATTTTTGTTAAGTAGTTTAACGTTTTTTTTAGAAGTTCTGTAAAGTGTTCAAGGGGCATTTTTTCTCTGAGAATGAAGACGTTAGTTCCTCCTCTTCTCTTCTCGTACAATTTTAGTACAATTTAGTTTCCATGTTCTATACTAACCTAAAGACTTGGTGCGAACCTGGTGCACATGGCGGTGCATATGTCTTGGAATGAATGGTGATCACTGAAAGATACAAGATTATTAGTGAATATGAACCTCACGGATCCGCATAGAATCTACAGATCCACATCGGGTGAGATGTTTATGATTGGACTTCGAGGTGACTTCTTACATTGTATGGACCTTAGGGGCAGTAAATGTGGCGCCTCCTGTCATTGAGATGAATTTCAGTTCTTTTGGTTTCAGATGCCTTTAGTGGCCGCATCCATGTTTTGGTGTTTTGCGCTCAGTACTGAATTATGGAGTATGTATTGGTGTCAGAGAGTTTTCTTACACGTTTCTGGTTGTATTTCTCTGTATCTAGAAGATCTAGTCCTGCCTCTTGTCTAGGGTAAAAACACAATTAGGGATTACAATGAGTGAGGATTGGCATTATAGGGTGTGGTCGTGGCTTATAAAATTTGTGACAATACCTCCAGCCAGAAGCCCACAAAGAGTCCAGTAGAAGCAGAAGAGCCCTTGTACTGTTTCTATCTCTTCTAGTTCAAGAAGATTAATGCAGAAACAGATGGACTGAAGTCAGTTCTTGGGTAATATATTTAAAACTCACTCAGCGGGGGGCGCCATGACAGACCCAGAGCTGGTGAGAGCATGCCCATTGTATCAGCCTTATTCATATGGGTGCCAAAACATGGAGGCTAAGATCTAGTGAAGCAACTGATCTGTGACAGCCACAGTGCCCATAAAATACAACAAACCATGGGAAACTAAAGATAGTAGGAGAAGGCGAAACGTTCAAATACTTGGGAGTAAATGTTGGAAGGCAAGTTTCAAAATATCGGGAATTAAATATGTGACTCTTTCTTAGGAAGATAAAAACAAGAATTAAAATTTGGATAGGTCTACCACTTAGAATTAATGTTGAGCGGCATAGGCCATATTCGAATTCGCGAATATTCACGAATATATGGACGAATATTCGTCATATATTCGCTAATTTCGCATATTCGTAATATTCGCCTTTTATTTTCGCATATGCGAAAATTAACATACGAAAATTAGCATATGCAAAAAAATTAACATAAGCGAAAATTTGCATATGCGAAAATTCGCACGCTGGTCTCACACAGTAGTATTAGAGCCTTCATTACACCACACAAGCTGGAAGCAGAAAGGGATGATCACTGTGATGTGTACTGTGATAAAAAAAAAAAATATTCGTAATTACGTATATATAGCGCTATATTCGCGAAAATTCTAGAGCAACACTACTTAGTATGGCAGATAGGATCAGTCTACTAAAGATGATAATCCTGCCCCAGCCCTTGTTTGTGTTGACCAATAGTCTGGTATGGTTAGGAGAAAGAATATTTAAGGAAATTGAAGCCATGGAAAGGGAAAAAAACAAGAATGAAATTAGGATACTTATGTAGGGAAATAAAAATGGAGGATTAGCTGTCGCAGACTTCAGATTCTATTACATAGCGGCCCAGTGAAGTATGTGAAGAACTGGAAGGAAACAGAGAAGTGTGAGGAGATGGGAGAATTCTTAGAATCCAGGTTGGGTGCCAGGGAACCAATAGCACAGATGGTGGATAAGGTTTGGGCACAAATGAAGAAGGTAATGAAGGTGGAAGGCGCCATAGACTGTACAAGATTATTTAACAATAAGAAATTTAAGGAATTTGAGGGACAGGAGTGGAGATTTTGGGATAATTATAATTGAAAATATGTTGCAGATCGAGGTGATCTATGATGGTTTATCTGTAAGGGGAGGAGCTCTGTCCGACCAAGCTCAACAATTTTAAGATGAAGAGGGGTTAATATAAATTTTTATAATTATAATTTTTGTTTCCTCTGTGTGTTTTTCTTCTTCTCCTTTTCACTCCCTTATTCCTCTCCTTTTGCCTTTTTCTTGTAGCTGTCTCCCTTTCCCTCTTACCCTGGGCTCTCCCTTTCCCCCATTATGATGAAATAGTAATTGTGAGATTGAGGACCCCTCCACTGGATTAAGTGAATGAATAATAGAACGAGTAATCTCCTTATTAATTCTTAAAGAGACGGGGTTGTGAAATAGTTGTTTAAAATACTCCCCGAAATTGTTGATCCTGGAGTTTGTGTGAACAGATAGTCAGGGAGGAGTGCGGTGTGAAGGCGCAGGGAAGAAGGTTAAGAAAAGGGGAAAAAAGAGAGAAAGAAAATGTAAAAATGCAGGATGAATGAGAGAGAATAAAGAAATGAGAAGGGGAAATGTAATGGGGGGGGGGGGGGAGATTGCAAGTTGGAATTGGGGGGTGGGGGGATTGGAGATATCATTATTGATCTATTTTGTTTTGGTTTATTTTGTATACTTATATGGTGGTTTAGTTAGGGATATGATGTGGGAGGGAAAGGAGAGGAGAGGTATTATTTAAATGTGAGTGATGAGGGTCGGACAGGGCATTGGAACCGGACTTGAGAAAAAGAAAAATACAAAAAACCTCCATGATCCCCCCACATCAAACCTCCCTGATCCCCCCACATCAAACCTCCCTGATCCCCCCACATCAAACCTCCCTGATCCCCCCACATCAAACCTCCCTGATCCCCCCACATCAAACCTCCCTGATCCCCCCACATCAAACCTCCCTGATCCCCCCACATCAAACCTCCCTGATCCCCCCCACATCAAACCTCCCTGATCCCCCCACATCAAACCTCCATGATCCCCCCACATCAAACCTCCCTGATCCCCCCCACATCAAACCTCCCTGATCCCCCCACATCAAACCTCCCTGATCCCCCCCACATCAAACCTCCATGATCCCCCCACATCAAACCTCCATGATCCCCCCACATCAAACCTCCCTGATCCCCCCCACATCAAACCTCCCTGATCCCCCCCACATCAAACCTCCCTGATCCCCCCACATCAAACCTCCATGATCCCCCCACATCAAACCTCCCTGATCCCCCCCACATCAAACCTCCCTGATCCCCCCCACATCAAACCTCCCTGATCCCCCCCACATCAAACCTCCATGATCCCCCCACATCAAACCTCCATGATCCCCCCACATCAAACCTCCCTGATCCCCCCCACATCAAACCTCCCTGATCCCCCCCACATCAAACCTCCATGATCCCCCCACATCAAACTTCCATGATCCCCCCACATCAAACCTCCCTGATCCCCCCACATCAAACCTCCCTGATCCCCCCCACATCAAACCTCCATGATCCCCCCACATCAAACCTCCATGATCCCCCCACATCAAACCTCCCTGATCCCCCCCACATCAAACCTCCATGATCCCCCCACATCAAACCTCCATGATCCCCCCACATCAAACTTCCCTGATCCCCCCCACATCAAACCTCCCTGATCCCCCCCACATCAAACCTCCATGATCCCCCCCGACATCAAACCTCCATGATCCGCCCACATCAAACCTCCCTGATCCCCCCCACATCAAACCTCCCTGATCCCCCCCCCACATCAAACCTCCATGATCCCCCCACATCAAACCTCCCTGATCCCCCCACATCAAACCTCCCTGATCCCCCCCCACATCAAACCTCCCTGATCCCCCCCACATCAAACCTCCACGATCCCCCCACATCAAACCTCCCTGATCCCCCCACATCAAACCTCCATGATCCCCCACAGCAAACCTCCATGATCCCCCACATCAAACCTCCATGATCCCACAAAACAAACCTCCATGATCCCCCCCACATCAAACCTCCATGATCCCCCCACATCAAACCTCCCTGACCCCCCCCCCACATCAAACCTCCCTGATCCCCCCACATCAAACCTCCCTGATCCCCCCACATCAAACCTCCCTGATCCCCCACAACAAACCTCCATGATCCCCCACATCAAACCTCCCTGATCCCCCCACATCAAACCTCTATGATTCTCCACAGCAAACCTCCATGATCCCCCACAACAAACCTCCATGATCCCCCCACATCAAACCTCCATGATCCCCCCACATCAAACCTCCCTGATCCTCTACAACAAACCTCCATGATCCCCCCACAACAAACCTCCATGATCCCACAAAACAAACCTCCATGATCCCCCACATCAAACCTCCATGATCCCCCCACATCAAACCTCCCTGACCCCCCCCACATCAAACCTCCTTGATCCCCCCACATCAAACCTCCCTGATCCCCCACATCAAACCTCCATGATCCCCCCCACATCAAACCTCCATGATCCCCCCACATCAAACCTCCATGATTCTCCACAGCAAACCTCCATGATCCCCCACATCAAACCTCCATGATCCCCCCACATCAAACCTCCATGATCCCCCCACATCAAACCTCCATGATCCCACAAAACAAACCTCCATGATCCCCCACATCAAACCTCCCTGACCCCCCCCCACATCAAACCTCCCTGATCCTCTACAACAAACCTCCCTGATCCTCCACAACAAACCTCCATGATCCCCCCACATCAAACCTCCCTGATCCTCCACAACAAACCTCCATGATCCCACAAAACAAACCTCCATGATCCTCCACAACAAACCTCCGTGATCCTCCACAGCAAACCTCCCTGATCCCCCACAACAAACTTCCATGATCCCCCAAAACAAACCTCCATGATCCCCCACAACTAACCACCATGATCCCCCACAACAAACCTCCATGATCCCCCACATCAAACCTCCATGATCCCCCCCCACATCAAACCTCCATGATCCCACACAACAAACCTCCATGATCCTCCACAACAAACCTCCATGATCCTCCACAACAAACCTCCATGATCCCCCACAACAAACCTCCATGATCCCCCACAACAAACCTCCATGATCCCCCCACATCAAACCTCCGTGATCCTCCACATCAAACCTTCGTGATCCTCGACATCAAACCTCCATGATCCCCCACAACAAACCTCCATGATCCCACACAACAAACCTCCATGATCCCCCACAACAAACCTCCATGATCCCCCCCACAACAAACCTCCATGATCCTACACAACAAACCTCCATGATCCTACACAACAAACCTCCATGATCCCCCACAACAAACCTCCATGATCCCCCCACATCAAACCTCCGTGATCCTCCACAGCACACCTCTGTGATCCCCCACATCAAACCTCCATGATACCCCCACAACAAACCTCCATGATCCCCCCACATCAAACCTCTGTGATCCTCCACAACAAACCTCCATTATCCCCCACAACAAAGCTCTGTGATCCCTCACATCAAACCTCCCTGATCCTCCACAACAAACCTCCATGATCCCACACAACAAACCTCCATGATCCTCCACATCAAACCTTCGTGATCCCCCACAACAAACCTCCATGATCCTCCACAACAAACCTCCATGATCCTCCACAACAAACCTCCATGATCCCACACAACAAACCTCCATGATCCTCCACAACAAACCTCCATGAACCCCCCCACAACAAACCTCCATGATCCCCCACATCAAACCTCCATGATCCCCCCACATCAAACCTCCATGATCCCCCCACAACAAACCTCCATGATCCCACAAAACAAACCTCCATGATCCCCCACATCAAACCTCCATGATCCCCCCACATCAAACCTCCATGATCCCACAAAACAAACCTCCATGATCCCCCACATCAAACCTCCCTGACCCCCCCCCCCCCCACATCAAACCTCCCTGATCCTCTACAACAAACCTCCATGATCCCCCCACATCAAACCTCCATGATCCTCCACAACAAACCTCCATGAACCCCCCCACAACAAACCTCCATGATCCCCCACATCAAACCTCCATGATCCCCCCCCACATCAAACCTCCCTGATCCTCCACAACAAACCTCCATGATCCCACAAAACAAACCTCCATGATCCTCCACAACAAACCTCCGTGATCCTCCACAGAAAACCTCCCTGATCCCCCACAACAAACTTCCATGATCCCCCAAAACAAACCTCCATGATCCCCCACAACTAACCACCATGATCCCCCACAACAAACCTCCATGATCCCCCACATCAAACCTCCATGATCCCCCCACATCAAACCTCTATGATCCCACACAACAAACCTCCATGATCCCACACAACAAACCTCCATGATCCTCCACAACAAACCTCCCTGATCCCCCACAACAAACTTCCATGATCCCCCACAACAAACCTCCATGATCCCCCACAACAAACCTCCATGATCCCCCACAACTAACCACCATGATCCCCCACAACAAACCTCCATGATCCCCCACATCAAACCTCCATGATCCCCCCACATCAAACCTCCATGATCCCACACAACAAACCTCCATGATCCCACACAACAAACCTCCATGATCCTCCACAACAAACCTCCATGATCCTCCACAACAAACCTCCATGATCCCACACAACAAACCTCCGTGATCCCCCACATCAAACCTCCGTGATCCTCCACAACAAACCTCCATGATCCTCCACAACAAACCTCCATGATCCCCCACAACAAACCTCCCTGATCCTCTACAACAAACCTCCATGATCCTCCACAACAAACCTCCATGATCCTCCACAAAAAACCTCTGTGATTCCTCACATCAAACTCCATGATCCTCCACATCAAACCTCCGTGATATTCCAGAACAAACCTCCGTGATCCTCCACAGCAAACCTCCCTGATCCCCCACAGCAAACTTCCATGATCCCCCACAACAAACCTACATGATCCTCTGCAACAAACCTACATGATCCTCCACAGCAAACCTATATGATCCACCACATCAAACCTCCATGATCCTCCACAACAAGCCTCCATGATCCTCCACAACAAACCTCCATGATCCTCCACAACAAACCTCCATGATCCTCCACAGCAAACCTATATTATCCACCACATCAAACCTCCATGATCCTCCACAACAAGCCTTCATGATCCTCCACAACAAACCTCCATGATCCTCCACAACAAACCTCCATGATCCTCCACATCAAACCTCCGTGATATTCCAGAACAAACCTCCGTGATCCTCCACAGCAAACCTCCCTGATCCTCCACAGCAAACCTCCATGATCCTCCACAACAAGCCTTCATGATCCTCCACAACAAACCTCCGTGATCCTCCACAACAAACCTCCCTGATCCTCCACAGCAAACCTCCATGATCCCCCACAACAAATCTCCATGATCCCCCACAACAAAAATCCATGATCCCCCACAACAAATCTCCATGATTCTTCACAACAAACCTCCATGATCCTCCACGACAAATCTCCATGATCCCTCACAACAAACCTCCATGATCCTCGACAACAAACCTCCATGATCCCCCACATCAAACCTCCATGATCCTCCACAACAAACCTCCATGATCCTCCACAACAAACCTCCATGATCCTCCACAACAAACCTCCGTAATCCTCCACAACAAACCTCCACGATCCTTCACAACAAACCTCCATGATCCTGCACAACAAACCTCCATGATTCCCCACAACAAACCTCCATGATCCTCCACAACAAGCCTCCATGATCCTGCACAACAAACCTCCCTGATCCTGCACAACAAACCTCCATGATTCCCCACAACAAACCTCCATGATCCTCCACAACAAGCCTCCATGATCCTTCACAACAAACCTCCATGATCCTGCACAACAAACCTCCATGATTCCCCACAACAAACCTCCATGATCCTCCACAACAAACCTCCCTGATCCTACACAACAAACTTCCGTGATCCCCCCACAACAAACCTCCATGATCCTCCACAACAAACATCATACAGTTGAGAAGTCCGGAGCGCTCCTAGTGATATTGTTATATTCTCCCATCATATCCATGTGTTTCTCATATCCATGTGTTGTATCTGGTTTTGCAGCCTTGTTCACCATTATAGCCATAGACTAGAGTGACCCTTTTTCTGGACATTCCCTTTAAGGATTCAGTTTCTGGAGATGTGAATATTACGGCTTCTCCTTTTCCCCCCTCCACAGCAAACCTATATGATCCACCACATCAAACCTCCATGATCCTCCACAACAAACCTCCATGATCCTCCACAACAAACCTACATGATCCTCCACAGCAAACCTATATGATCCACCACATCAAACCTCCATGATCCTCCACAACAAGCCTCCATGATCCTCCACAACAAACCTCCATGATCCTCCACAACAAACCTTCATGATCCTCCACATCAAACCTCCGTGATATTCCAGAACAAACCTCCGTGATCCTCCACAGCAAACCTCCCTGATCCCCCACAACAAACTTCCCTGATCCCCCACAACAAACTTCCATGATCCTCCACAACAAACCTACATGATCCTCCACAGCAAACCTATATGATCCACCACATCAAACCTCCATGATCCTCCACAACAAGCCTCCATGATCCTCCACAACAAACCTCCATGATCCTCCACAACAAATCTCCATGATCCTTCACAACAAACCTCCATGATCCTCCACAACAAACCTCCATGATCCCTCACAACAAACCTCCATGATCCTCCACAACAAACCTCCATGATCCCCCACATCAAACCTCCATGATCCTCCACAACAAACCTCCATGATCCTCCACAACAAACCTCCATGATCCTCCACAACAAACCTCCGTAATCCTCCACAACAAACCTCCATAATCCTTCACAACAAACCTCCATAATCCTTCACAACAAACCTCCATGATTCCCCACAACAAACCTCCATGATCCTCCACAACAAGCCTCCCTGATCCTGCACAACAAACCTCCCTGATCCTACACAACAAACTTCCGTGATCCCCCCACAACAAACCTCCATGATCCTACACAACAAACATCATACAGTTGAGAAGTACGGAGCGCTCCTAGTGATATTGTTATATTCTCCCATCATATCCATGTGTTTCTCATATCCATGTGTTGTATCTGGTTTTGCAGCCTTGTTCACCATTATAGCCATAGACTAAAGTAACCCTTTTTCTGGACATTCCCTTTAAGGATTCAGTTTCTGGAGATGTGAATATCACGGCTTCTCCTTTTCCCCCCTCAGGTGTCCAAGAGATCCAGTGCACGTTGGACGACCGTAAAGTTTTCCTCCACGAGCTCTCAGACGTCAGCTTCAGCGAGTGCAAGTTCTCCTTATCTCTGACCGATTTCTTGATCATTATATTCTCTGGAGTCGCCGTTTCCATTGCTGCCATTTTCTCGAGTTTCTTCTTGGCCACCACCGTGCACTGTTTCCACAGATGTGCGCCGAGCAAGGATGAAGATGAGGATGAGGACGATGACTAAGACCCTTCACCGGCTTTGTCTCAATGTCTTCACCTTGTGGGACCCCAAAACTACAATGGCCCATTGGTTATATAGGATAAACTGTGTTCATTGTAGAACAGAAAGGCCAAACTGGAAAATCGGCTTAAAGGGAACCTGTCCCATTATAAATGGCGTCCAATCTGTGGGCGCCATGTTATAGAGCAGTAGGAGCTGAGAAGATTGACAGATAGTCTTGCAAAGATATTTTGCCATTTATCCATGTAAAGCTAGGATCATTCTGGGCTAAGGAGTAAATAGGGCATTCCTACTTACAGCTCTCTATGTGCACACATATTCACAGATAGCTGTAGGACCGCCCACATGACTCATTAGACCAAAATGAGAAGAGGTAACCATGAATAAATGAAAAGTTATCCCGGAACTTTCTTCTGCTGTTTAACATGGCGCCCACAGATTGGACTACATTTTAATAATGACAGCTTCCCTTTCATAGTAGAAGACACCTAAATGGCACCCTGATGGGGTTTCCACAGGTGAGCAGACACTTTACAGAGCCCCATGGGCCTCCTCAGTCCGGGAAGATGCCAATTCTTGATCTGTCTTTATGGCATGTAAGAAAATATTTTAAGATGGATTTCCTCTTTAATTCCTTATGGTGAAACCATATTCTAGTGTTAAACACCAATTTACATGGCAAACCATAAGAGCCCTGCTATGTGCTGATAAGGTCCGACAGAACAAAACTTACCCGTCCACAGGAAGGAGCATCTAGTCAGCGACTACCTGAGTCATGTCCTGACTCTTGTATATGGTGTGCAGGGTGGGGCACAGACACATGGTAGTAGAGTGCATTTCCTTCTGCTTTGTGGGCTACAATTTCCTCCATTGTCTTCCAGCCAAATGCTTCTCAGCAAACCTCCGCCCCTCAGTCGCCCCTCAGTCGCCCCTCAGTAGGCCTCCATAAACCCTGGGTAGGATTTCCCTTCATGCATCATTTACTGCCAGACTGAGCTTAAAGGGTTTGTCCTGTCAGATCCTAATTTATTTAACCTTTATGACGCATCAGAAAAGTAAGTGAGACCCTGATGTCTATTGTTTGGACCGTGGCTTAGAACGAGATGTCCCAGATCCCAGTTCTTGGCTGGAAACTAGGACCATGGAGGTGAACATAAATGGTCTCTTATTAGTTATTTTATTCTTTTCTATGGGGGAGGGGGGGGGGGGGTTATGCAGGTTATCCAATTAGGCCATGAAAAGTCCTGAAAATGCAATAAAAATCTGATTTATACAAAAAGAAAACCTTATCCCAAAAAATCTACTGAACATTACAACTGTTGATTCTTTGCAATAAACATTTAGCCTGAGACTTCTGTCTCCAAAAAATGCAAAGCAGGGGGAGTAGGTGACGTATCCACCATAAAGAGTCCACCATAAAGAATCCACCATAAAGAGTACAACATATAGAGTCCTCCATAAAGAGTCCTCCATAAAGAGTCCACCGCCATAAAGAGTCCACCATAAAGAGTCCAACATATAGAGTCCGCCATAAAGAGTCCACCACCATAAAGAGTCCACCATAAAGAGTCCAACATATAGAGTCCTCCATAAAGAGTCCACCACCATAAAGAGTCCACCATAAAGAATCCACCATAAAGAGTCCAACATATAGAGTCCTCCATAAAGAGTCCTCCATAAAGAGTCCACCACCATAAAGAGTCTACCACCATAAAGAGTCCACCACCATAAAGAGTCCAACATATAGAGTCCTCCATAAAGAGTGCTCCATAAAGAGTCTGCCACCATAAAGTGTCCACCATAAAGAATCCACCATAAAGAGTCCTCCATAAAGAGTCCACCACCATAAAGAGTCCTCCATAAAGTGTCCACCATAAAGAGTCTACCATAAAGAGTCCAACATAAAGAGTCCACCATAAAGAGTCCAACATAAAGAGTCCACCATAAAGAGTCCACCATAAAGTGTCCACCATAAAGAGTCCTCCATAAAGAGTCCACCACCATAAAGAGTCCACCATAAAGAGTCCACCATAAAGTGTCCACCATAAAGGGTCTACCATAAAGAGTCCACCATAAAGAGTCCACCATAAAGAGTCTACCGTAAAGAGTCCACCATAAAGAGTCCAACATAAAGAGTCCACCATAAAGAATCCACCATAAAGAGTCCTCCATAAAGTGTCCACCATAAAGAATCCACCATAAAGAGTACAACATATAGAGTCCTCCATAAAGAGTCCTCCATAAAGAGTCCACCGCCATAAAGAGTCCACCATAAAGAGTCCAACATATAGAGTCCGCCATAAAGAGTCCACCACCATAAAGAGTCCACCATAAAGAGTCCAACATATAGAGTCCTCCATAAAGAGTCCACCACCATAAAGAGTCCACCATAAAGAATCCACCATAAAGAGTCCAACATATAGAGTCCTCCATAAAGAGTCCTCCATAAAGAGTCCACCACCATAAAGAGTCTACCACCATAAAGAGTCCACCACCATAAAGAGTCCAACATATAGAGTCCTCCATAAAGAGTGCTCCATAAAGAGTCTGCCACCATAAAGTGTCCACCATAAAGAATCCACCATAAAGAGTCCTCCATAAAGAGTCCACCACCATAAAGAGTCCTCCATAAAGTGTCCACCATAAAGAGTCTACCATAAAGAGTCCAACATAAAGAGTCCACCATAAAGAGTCCAACATAAAGAGTCCACCATAAAGAGTCCACCATAAAGTGTCCACCATAAAGAGTCCTCCATAAAGAGTCCACCACCATAAAGAGTCCACCATAAAGAGTCCACCATAAAGTGTCCACCAAAAAGGGTCTACCATAAAGAGTCCACCATAAAGAGTCCACCATAAAGAGTCTACCGTAAAGAGTCCACCATAAAGAGTCCACCATAAAGAGTCCAACATAAAGAGTCCACCATAAAGAATCCACCATAAAGAGTCCTCCATAAAGTGTCCACCATAAAGAGTCCACCATAAAGAGTCCACCATAAAGAGTCTACCATACACAACTGCAGACGTCTCATTCTTCAGGGACCAAATCATCTTCTATATTCTTATCATTATTCAACATGTTACAATAGACATTTTTACCTGATATGTGATGTACCTCCATGTCAACTGCAAAGGGACTGGACAGGCTCTAGAGAGGAAGCCTATCCTTCTCTAGTATCTCCATATACATAGAAATAATACACAGTTATAGAGAGGAAGCCTATCCAGAACCTTCTCTAGTATCTCCATATATATATATATATAGAAATAATATACAGTTATAGAGAGGAAGCCTATCCAGACCCTTCTCTAGTATCTCCATATATATATATATATAGAAATAATATACAGTTATAGAGAGGAAGCCTATCCAGACCCTTCTCTAGTATCTCCATATATATATAGAAATAATATACAGTTATAGAGAGGAAGCCTATCCAGAGCCTTCTCTAGTATCTCCATATATATATATATATAGAAATAATATACAGTTATAGAGAGGAAGCCTATCCAGACCCTTCTCTAGTATCTCCATATATATATAGAAATAATATACAGTTATAGAGAGGAAGCCTATCCAGACCCTTCTCTAGTATCTCCATATATATATATATAGAAATAATATACAGTTATAGAGAGGAAGCCTATCCAGACCCTTCTCTAGTATCTCCATATATATATATATAGAAATAATATACAGTTATAGAGAGGAAGCCTATCCAGACCCTTCTCTAGTATCTCCACATATATATATAGAAATAATATACAGTTATAGAGAGGAAACCTATCCAGACCCTTCTCTAGTATCTCCACATATATATATAGAAATAATATACAGTTATAGAGAGGAAGCCTATCCAGACCCTTCTCTAGTATCTCCATATATATATATATATATATAGAAATAATATACAGTTATAGAGAGGAAACCTATCCAGACCCTTCTCTAGTATCTCCACATATATATAGAAATAATATACAGTTATAGAGAGGAAGCCTATCCAGACCCTTCTCTAGTATCTCCATATATATATATAGAAATAATATACAGTTATAGAGAGGAAGCCTATCCAGACCCTTCTCTAGTATCTCCATATATATATATATATATATATATATATATATATATATATAGAAATAATATACAGTTATAGAGAGGAAGCCTATCCAGACCCTTCTCTAGTATCTCTCTATATATATATAGAAATAATATACAGTTATAGAGAGGAAGCCTATCCAGACCCTTCTCTAGTATCTCCATATATATATATAGAAATAATATACAGTTATAGAGAGGAAACCTATCCAGACCCTTCTCTAGTATCTCTCTCTATATATATATATAGAAATAATATACAGTTATAGAGAGGAAGCCTATCCAGACCCTTCTCTAGTATCTCCATATATATATATATATATATAGAAATAATATACAGTTATAGAGAGGAAGCCTATCCAGACCCTTCTCTAGTATCTCTATATATATAGAAATAATATACAGTTATAGAGAGGAAGCCTATCCAGACCCTTCTCTAGTATCTCCATATATATATATATATAGAAATAATATACAGTTATAGAGAGGAAGCCTATCCAGACCCTTCTCTAGTATCTCCATATATATATATAGAAATAATATACAGTTATAGAGAGGAAGCCTATCCAGACCCTTCTCTAGTATCTCCATATATATATATATATAGAAATAATATACAGTTATAGAGAGGAAGCCTATCCAGACCCTTCTCTAGTATCTCCATATATATATATAGAAATAATATACAGTTATAGAGAGGAAGCCTATCCAGACCCTTCTCTAGTATCTCCATATATATATATAGAAATAATATACAGTTATAGAGAGGAAGCCTATCCAGACCCTTCTCTAGTATCTCCATATATATATATATAGAAATAATATACAGTTATAGAGAGGAAGCCTATCCAGACCCTTCTCTAGTATCTCCATATATATATATATATATATAGAAATAATATACAGTTATAGAGAGGAAACCTATCCAGACCCTTCTCTAGTATCTCCATATATATATATATATATATATATATATATATATATATATAGAAATAATATACAGTTATAGAGAGGAAGCCTATCCAGACCCTTCTCTAGTATCTCTCTATATATATATAGAAATAATATACAGTTATAGAGAGGAAGCCTATCCAGACCCTTCTCTAGTATCTCCATATATATATATAGAAATAATATACAGTTATAGAGAGGAAACCTATCCAGACCCTTCTCTAGTATCTCTCTCTATATATATATATAGAAATAATATACAGTTATAGAGAGGAAGCCTATCCAGACCCTTCTCTAGTATCTCCATATATATATATATAGAAATAATATACAGTTATAGAGAGGAAGCCTATCCAGACCCTTCTCTAGTATCTCCATATATATATATATATATATAGAAATAATATACAGTTATAGAGAGGAAGCCTATCCAGACCCTTCTCTAGTATCTCCATATATATATATAGAAATAATATACAGTTATAGAGAGGAAGCCTATCCAGACCCTTCTCTAGTATCTCCATATATATATATATAGAAATAATATACAGTTATAGAGAGGAAGCCTATCCAGACCCTTCTCTAGTATCTCCATATATATATATAGAAATAATATACAGTTATAGAGAGGAAGCCTATCCAGACCCTTCTCTAGTATCTCCATATATATATATAGAAATAATATACAGTTATAGAGAGGAAGCCTATCCAGACCCTTCTCTAGTATCTCCATATATATATATATAGAAATAATATACAGTTATAGAGAGGAAGCCTATCCAGACCCTTCTCTAGTATCTCCATATATATATATAGAAATAATATACAGTTATAGAGAGGAAGCCTATCCAGACCCTTCTCTAGTATCTCCATATATATATATAGAAATAATATACAGTTATAGAGAGGAAGCCTATCCAGACCCTTCTCTAGTATCTCTATATATATATATATAGAAATAATATACAGTTATATATCAGACAGGAGGCTCATATCTTATGCATTATTCTTTCTTTAATAATGCCCATAGCAGAACTATTCAGTAATCAATTCAAACAGAAAAAACTTCAACTCCCAGCAGTCCTAGGGCCACAGAAGCCACTCCTCGTCTGTAGCCACTATATAAGGACTGCCCATACATAGATCCTCCTCTTTCTTTCTGCTCATAGCAGACCTAAGATAAGTATACTCTATGTGTTTGATTTACTGTTCACTTATATAGCGATTTTTATTACTGTATATTACCCTTGAGACCTGTGTGGTACTATCCCTTAGGTGGTTAGTACTCACACTGCAAGAATTTTTTCTTTTCCCTTTTCTCCTGTATTCTCTGCTGTGAGAGCCGGAAATCTTCCGGTGCCGATTTCCTCTCCCCTATCGCCGCTTCGTCCGCATCTCCGCATCTCCGCATCTCCGTATCTACCTTCCCCTCCCCCTCCCTTCCCTGCGCCATTTTACCTTCTTCTCCGTCCGAGTTCGCGCGCGCGGGCTGGGGCGGAGCCTTTCCCCTGGTTGGTCCGCTCCTCTTTGTGGCCTGCGCTCGGGAAGGGGCGGCGTTCGGCGTACAGTGTGGTTGAGAGGCGCTCCTGCGACCTCCAATCAGGACCCAGAGGGACGTAGTCTCGCGAGACTTCGTCCCCTGGGCTCATATACTCCGGGCTTACCTCACACCACAGCGCCAGTGCTACGCTAGCGGTGTGGAGGTCGGAGCCCGTTTTCTATCAGTAGGTTTTTTACCCAGTAGGTTTTTTACCAGCTCTAACGGAATTTATTCCGCTTTATTAGATTCTTAGTTGTGCCTGGGTCAGTTATTTTACCCACTTTCCAGTGAAATTCTTTATCCCTATCCTAAAGTTAGTATGGCTGAAGAACCCTCATCTGTCCCCCTCAGAGGGGAGGGTCCTTCCCTGGATGCAGCACAATTTATGACTGCCACCCAGATCCAGGACTTAATTAATAAGTCAGTCCAAGCGGCCCTGGCCTCATCCATAATGCCCTCTGGCCTGCAACAACAGGTTCCCAATATCTCGGCTCCCCTTCATGGCGGAGATCCACATGTAAAAAAGGGCAAGGCTTCCCATAAAAGGAAGCACACCTCTGACTCCCCGGCAGGGGAAGATAATAACATGCTCCAGACAGCCCCTACCCCGGTCTGTCAACCCCAGCATCCCTCTGACTCCGCTCGACCCCTGGGCCTCGGGGAGTTACATGGCAAGAGGCGTAAGTCCGCTAAGCGCACTAAACCTGACTCCTATGTAGACTCCTCTACTGAGGACTCTTCGGGTTCATCTAATGAGTCTGAGGACTACGAGTCAGACCCAAATGTTGAACAGGATGCTGGGGATACGGCGCTCGTCACCGACGCCAACCCTGCCATGCAGGGCAATGTTGTCCTGGATTCCACAGGAGAGCCCCTTTTTCACCCAGACGCGATCTCCCATCCGAGATCAGGCGACTGGTCTCCACTTCCCCACGTGGCCCAATATGTAGAGCTCTGGGCTCGTAAATCCCTGGATAGGTCCAGCCGCAATAAGCTGAGGGCAGAATGCCCTAGACCCTTTATCCCCAATAAGGTGGTGGCTACCCCGGAGGTGGACCCCATCCTGATGAAATACTTATTAAAATCGGGTAAATTTCCTAAGAAGGGAATAGAACGTTCCTTCAAAACCATACAGGAGCGTATCCTGGATTTAATGGGTCCACTCATTAAGATCCTTAATTTAGCCGAGCATGCTGCGGCGTCGGAAGAACCCGTGGACGTCCGTCAGCTCCGCGGCTGGGCCCAGAGAGCCATTTGCCTGGCAGGTACTGCCAACACCACCTGCTCAGTCGAGAGACGCCGGTCAATCCTGATGCGCCTCGACCCGCAACTATCCCATTTGGCCGAGACCGAACCCGGTCCCTCGGCAGCAGGCATGCTTTTCGGTGATAGTTTGATGAAGGACGTCAACAGATTTGTCGGCCTTTTTACCGGCTTAGATAAGGCCCAAACTTCCCTTAAAAAATCGGGGTCCAGTAATATTTTTCCCCGGGCCGGCAGAAGTAGAGGCCGATCTGCCGGCCGTTCTGCTCCCTACAGGCCACAGGGCAGACCAGTGGCCCAATACCAGTATTCCCAGGCTCCTCCTTCCTACACCGTTCCAGTGGTCCAACCATCCCCATTCTTCCCTCCTCGTGGTCGACCCTGGAGAAGTCGTGGCGGACGTGGATACCCCCGCTCCCGTCCTTCTACCGGTGAGTGTACCATACAGACCACTTTCTCATATACCTGTGGGGGGGCGACTGATGTATTTTACCCAAGCCTGGTCTGCGATTACGGCAGACGTGTGGGTCCTTCAGACAGTGGCGGGGTTTTCACCTAGAACTCCAGTCCTTACCGGTTCTGGGTGTAATTCCAGCCCCTATCCGGTTCTCGGAGCAAAACGCGATCCTCATAGACAACGAGGTGCGAGATCTCCTGTCCAAACATGCGATCATGGAGTCCGACCAATCTTCCCTAGGGTTCATAAGCAATCTCTTCCTAGTAAGGAAGAAAGGGGGCGGCTACCGCCCGGTCATAAACCTGAGAGACCTAAACCAACATGTCATGTATCGCCATTTCAAAATGGAGGGAATTCACTCACTCCGGGATCTTTTGCTGCCAGGAGACTGGCTGGTGAAGGTGGACTTGAAGGACGCCTACCTTACCGTTCCCATTCACCCGGAGTCACAACAGTTCCTCCGTTTTCTTTGGAGGGGCAGATTGTGGCAGTTTACGTGCCTTCCGTTCGGCCTATCATCCGCCCCGTGGTGCTTCACCAAACTGATGAAACCGGTGGTGGCGGCTCTGAGGAGCAGGGGGGTTCGTCTGATCATTTACTTAGACGACCTTCTTATCATGGCCCGATCCAAATCTCAGGCCTCCCTTCACATGTCGTGGACAATATCGTTGCTACATACTCTAGGCTTCGTGGTCAACCGAGAAAAGTCGGTTCTCGTCCCGGCTCAGGAAATGGAGTTCCTGGGTTTCTTGGTGGACACCAATCGCGCACTACTGCGGCTCCCCAAGTTCAAACTAGCCCTGATCCGCAAAGAAATCAAGGCGGTTTTGCGCAAAGGATGCTTGTCATTAAGGATTCTGGCGCGCCTGGTGGGGCTCCTGGCGGCTTCCATCCAGGCCATCTTTCCGGCCCCTCTGCACTACCGAGCCCTTCAGAGGCTCAAGATCTTACATCTGCGCCAAGGTCTCAGGTACGCGGACAAAGTACCCCTCTGTCCGGCGGCTACCGAGGAGTTACATTGGTGGCTTCGTCATGCGGTCGAGTGGAATGGCAAGGCCATTTTCAACCCGCGTCCGGACGTCATCATAGAGTCGGACGCGAGCCGTCTTGGCTGGGGCGCTCGATGCGGGGAGATTTCCACAGGAGGGACTTGGTCCGCATCGGAAGTCGACCTGCATATCAATGCACTGGAGCTTCTGGCGGCTTTCTTTGCCGTCAAGAGCTTCATGCCTCGTTCGTCCAACTGTTGTGTGTTATTACGCATGGACAACGTGGCGGCGGTTCAGTACGTCAACCGCTTGGGGGGTACCAGATCCAAGATCCTGGCAGACCTGGCCAAGGAATTTTGGCACTTTTGCCTAGCTTGCAACATTATCCCGGTAGCGGAGTACATTCCAGGGGTCTCCAACACGGTGGCCGATTGGAATTCTCGCTACCTTCTCGATTCCAGCGACTGGCGCCTGGACCGTTCAATTTTTCTGCAGTTGCTTCATCTTTGGGGCCCGTTAGGCGTGGACCTTTTCGCTTCTCGTCTCAACCACCAACTGCCTTGTTTCTTCAGCTGGAGACCGGATCCAGAAGCGTCTGCGGTAGACGCTCTCCGCCTCCTCTGGCCGAGGGGAACTCACTATGCCTTTCCTCCTTTCCAGTTGATCCCCAGGGTCCTCTTGCATACGACGAACCAGAGGGCGACGGTTGTGCTGATCACACCTTGGTGGCCGACACAACCATGGTTCCCTCTTCTTTTGGGGATGATCGTGGATTATCCCCGACTGTTACCCCAAGTTCCTCACCTTCTCACCAACCCGGCCGGGAGCCTCCATCCCCTGGTGATGGAGGGCAACCTGCCTCTCCTAGCGTGGTTGGTTTCGGGATCCCGGACACGGATCAAGACCTTTCAAGATCAGCTAGGGATCTCCTCGCCCTGGCCTGGGCCCCCGGGACTAGATCGGCATATCGATCAGCCTGGAGACTCTGGGTTCGTTGGTGTGATCAACGGCAGGTTGATCCCGTACATGCACCTGTGTCTGTAGTAGTAAACTTTCTGCCACATTCTTTTGAGTCTGGCAAATCCTATAGCTCCATTAATGTGTACCGATCGGCTATTGCGGCTTATCACTGCCCTGTGGACTCTTTGCCGATTGGCAAACACCCGTTGGTTTGTAGACTTTTACGCGGTATTAAATTTAAACGTCCCCCTCGGCCTAGGTATCAATCGACCTGGGATGTCTCCAGGTTGCTCGATATGTTTGCCTCATGGGTGGACAATGACGTCCTTTCCCTGAAACTGTTGTCTTATAAACTGACGGTCCTTCTTTGTTTGGTATCCATCAAACGTGTCTCGGACGTGAAAGCTTTGGATATCTCTAGGCGACAATTTTCGCCTCAGGGAGTCAAATTCTCGGTGGTCCGTAGGACCAAGACAGGTATTCACTCGGTTTTTTACCCGTTTTTTCCCGCGCATCCACGGCTTTGCGTGGTTCGTTGTTTACAGGCGTACGAATCACAGACGGCGGATCTGCGCTCTCCGGATTTCTCTCAGCTCCTGGTCTCATATGTCAGACCACATCATCCAGTTTCCTCCGCTACTCTAGCACGCTGGGTGCGGTCTGCCATGGAGATGGCAGGTATAGATGTGTCTCTGTTTGGAGCTCACTCTTCCAGGGGCGCTATGGCTACGAAAATCGTCACATCAGGGGGCTCCCTCTCTGACTTATTGATGGCGGCCGATTGGTCTTCGGAGACCACCTTTCGCCATTTCTACTTCAGGCCGGAGGACCACGTGTCTATGTCAGTCTTATAATACTCTGATTGTTATTGTTCTTACTGTCATTGCTGGTTGTTAGCTTTGAACTTGCATAAGATATGAGCCTCCTGTCTGATATATAAATCGAGATTTTCCTAGCTTGTGACGGAAAATATTAGTTATATGAAGACAGGAGGCGAGTATCTTCCCTCCCTACCCACCCTGTTATGATTCTTTGTTCTCTTTGCAGGATATTGAAAGCAGAGGCGGTTTTCCTGAGTTCGGATGACCTGTTTGGTTCCTGTTATTTGGTTCCTCTATAGTCCCCGTTGGGACGAAGCTGAAGTTCCCTTTGCTCCGGGTTTCTGCTGTTCCGGGCTGAATGACCGACGGCTGCTGTTCGTCGCGGATGTCTGGGTGGAGTTATCTTCTGTGCGGTTCTGGTTCGCATCAAGAAAGAGGAGGATCTATGTATGGGCAGTCCTTATATAGTGGCTACAGACGAGGAGTGGCTTCTGTGGCCCTAGGACTGCTGGGAGTTGAAGTTTTTTCTGTTTGAATTGATTACTGAATAGTTCTGCTATGGGCATTATTAAAGAAAGAATAATGCATAAGATACTCGCCTCCTGTCTTCATATAACTAATATTTTCCGTCACAAGCTAGGAAAATCTCGATTTATAGAGAGGAAGCCTATCCAGACCCTTCTCTAGTATCTCCATATATATATATATAGAAATAATATACAGTTATAGAGAGGAAGCCTATCCAGACCCTTCTCTAGTATCTCCATATATATATATATAGAAATAATATACAGTTATAGAGAGGAAGCCTATCCAGACCCTTCTCTAGTATCTCTATATATATATATAGAAATAATATACAGTTATAGAGAGGAAGCCTATCCAGACCCTTCTCTAGTATCTCCATATATATATATATAGAAATAATATATAGTTATAGAGAGGAAACCTATCCAGACCCTTCTCTAGTATCTCCATATATATATATAGAAATAATATACAGTTATAGAGAGGAAGCCTATCCAGACCCTTCTCTAGTATCTCCATATATATATATAGAAATAATATACAGTTATAGAGAGGAAGCCTATCCAGACCCTTCTCTAGTATCTCCATATATATATATATAGAAATAATATACAGTTATAGAGAGGAAGCCTATCCAGACCCTTCTCTAGTATCTCCATATATATATATATAGAAATAATATACAGTTATAGAGAGGAAGCCTATCCAGACCCTTCTCTAGTATCTCCATATATATATATAGAAATAATATACAGTTATAGAGAGGAAGCCTATCCAGACCCTTCTCTAGTATCTCCATATATATATATATAGAAATAATATACAGTTATAGAGAGGAAGCCTATCCAGACCCTTCTCTAGTATCTCCATATATATATATATAGAAATAATATACAGTTATAGAGAGGAAGCCTATCCAGACCCTTCTCTAGTATCTCCATATATATATATAGAAATAATATACAGTTATAGAGAGGAAGCCTATCCAGACCCTTCTCTAGTATCTCTATATATATATATATATAGAAATAATACACAGTTATAGAGAGGAAGCCTATCCAGACCCTTCTCTAGTATCTCCATATATATATATATAGAAATAATATACAGTTATAGAGAGGAAGCCTATCCAGACCCTTCTCTAGTATCTCCATATATATATATATAGAAATAATATACAGTTATAGAGAGGAAGCCTATCCAGACCCTTCTCTAGTATCTCCATATATATATATAGAAATAATATACAGTTATAGAGAGGAAGCCTATCCAGACCCTTCTCTAGTATCTCCATATATATATATAGAAATAATATACAGTTATAGAGAGGAAACCTATCCAGACCCTTCTCTAGTATCTCCATATATATATATATAGAAATAATATACAGTTATAGAGAGGAAGCCTATCCAGACCCTTCTCTAGTATCTCCATATATATATATATAGAAATAATATACAGTTATAGAGAGGAAGCCTATCCAGACCCTTCTCTAGTATCTCCATATATATATATATATATATATATATATATATATATATATAAATAATATACAGTTATAGAGAGGAAGCCTATCCAGACCCTTCTCTAGTATCTCCATATATATATAGAAATAATATACAGTTATAGAGAGGAAGCCTATCCAGACCCTTCTCTAGTATCTCCATATATATATATATAAATAATATACAGTTATAGAGAGGAAGCCTATCCAGACCCTTCTCTAGTATCTCCATATATATATTTATATATATATATATAAATAATATACAGTTATAGAGAGGAAGCCTATCCAGACCCTTCTCTAGTATCTCCATATATATATATAGAAATAATATACAGTTATAGAGAGGAAGCCTATCCAGACCCTTCTCTAGTATCTCTCTCTATATATATATATAGAAATAATATACAGTTATAGAGAGGAAGCCTATCCAGACCCTTCTCTAGTATCTCCATATATATATATATAGAAATAATATACAGTTATAGAGAGGAAGCCTATCCAGACCCTTCTCTAGTATCTCCATATATATATATAGAAATAATATACAGTTATAGAGAGGAAGCCTATCCAGACCCTTCTCTAGTATCTCCATATATATATATATAGAAATAATATACAGTTATAGAGAGGAAGCCTATCCAGACCCTTCTCTAGTATCTCTCTCTCTCTCTATATATATATATATATATATATATATATATATATAGAAATAATATACAGTTATAGAGAGGAAGCCTATCCAGACCCTTCTCTAGTATCTCCATATATATATATAGAAATAATATATAGTTATAGAGAGGAAGCCTATCCAGACCCTTCTCTAGTATCTCCATATATATATATATACATATATATATATATATATGTAGAAATAATATACAGTTATAGAGAGGAAGCCTATCCAGACCCTTCTCTAGTATCTCTCTCTCTATATATATAGAAATAATATACAGTTATAGAGAGGAAGCCTATCCAGACCCTTCTCTAGTATCTCCATATATATATATAGAAATAATATACAGTTATAGAGAGGAAGCCTATCCAGACCCTTCTCTAGTATCTCCATATATATATATATATATATATATATATATATAGAAATAATATACAGTTATAGAGAGGAAGCCTATCCAGACCCTTCTCTAGTATCTCCATATATATATATATATAGAAATAATATACAGTTATAGAGAGGAAACCTATCCAGACCCTTCTCTAGTATCTCCATATATATATATATATATATATATATATATAGAAATAATATACAGTTATAGAGAGGAAGCCTATCCAGACCCTTCTCTAGTATCTCCATATATATATATATAGAAATAATATACAGTTATAGAGAGGAAGCCTATCCAGACCCTTCTCTAGTATCTCCATATATATATATATATATATATAGAAATAATACACAGTTATAGAGAGGAAGCCTATCCAGAACCTTCTCTAGTATCTCCATATATATATATATAGAAATAATATACAGTTATAGAGAGGAAGCCTATCCAGACCATTCTCTAGTATCTCCATATATATATATATAGAAATAATATACAGTTATAGAGAGGAAGCCTATCCAGACCCTTCTCTAGTATCTCCATATATATATATATAGAAATAATATACAGTTATAGAGAGGAAGCCTATCCAGAACCTTCTCTAGTATCTCTATATATATAGAAATAATATACAGTTATAGAGAGGAAGCCTATCCAGAACCTTCTCTAGTATCTCCATATATATATATATATAGAAATAATACACAGTTATAGAGAGGAAGCCTATCCAGACCCTTCTCTAGTATCTCCATATATATATATATAGAAATAATATACAGTTATAGAGAGGAAGCCTATCCAGAACCTTCTCTAGTATCTCCATATATATATATATATATATATATAAATAATATACAGTTATAGAGAGGAAGCCTATCCAGACCCTTCTCTAGTATCTCCATATATATATATATATAGAAATAATATACAGTTATAGAGAGGAAGCCTATCCAGACCCTTCTCTAGTATCTCCATATATATATATATAGACATAATATACAGTTATAGAGAGGAAGCCTATCCAGACCCTTCTCTAGTATCTCCATATATATATAGAAATAATACACAGTTATAGAGAGGAAGCCTATCCAGACCCTTCTCTAGTATCTCCATATATATATATATATATATATAGAAATAATATACAGTTATAGAGAGGAAGCCTATCCAGACCCTTCTCTAGTATCTCCATATATATATATAGAAATAATATACAGTTATAGAGAGGAAGCCTATCCAGACCCTTCTCTAGTATCTCCATATATATATATATAGAAATAATATACAGTTATAGAGAGGAAGCCTATCCAGACCCTTCTCTAGTATCTCCATATATATATATATATAGAAATAATATACAGTTATAGAGAGGAAGCCTATCCAGACCCTTCTCTAGTATCTCCATATATATATATATAGAAATAATATACAGTTATAGAGAGGAAGCCTATCCAGAACCTTCTCTAGTATCTCCATATATATATATATAGAAATAATATACAGTTATAGAGAGGAAGCCTATCCAGACCCTTCTCTAGTATCTCCATATATATATATATATAGAAATAATATACAGTTATAGAGAGGAAGCCTATCCAGACCCTTCTCTAGTATCTCCATATATATATATAGAAATAATATACAGTTATAGAGAGGAAGCCTATCCAGACCCTTCTCTAGTATCTCCATATATATATATATATAGAAATAATATACAGTTATAGAGAGGAAGCCTATCCAGACCCTTCTCTAGTATCTCCATATATATATATATATATATATATATATATAGAAATAATATACAGTTATAGAGAGGAAGCCTATCCAGACCCTTCTCTAGTATCTCCATATATATATATAGAAATAATATACAGTTATAGAGAGGAAGCCTATCCAGACCCTTCTCTAGTATCTCCATATATATATAGAAATAATACACAGTTATAGAGAGGAAGCCTATCCAGACCCTTCTCTAGTATCTCCATATATATATATAGAAATAATATACAGTTATAGAGAGGAAGCCTATCCAGACCCTTCTCTAGTATCTCCATATATATATATATAGAAATAATATACAGTTATAGAGAGGAAGCCTATCCAGACCCTTCTCTAGTATCTCCATATATATATATATATAGAAATAATATACAGTTATAGAGAGGAAGCCTATCCAGAACCTTCTCTAGTATCTCCATATATATATATAGAAATAATATACAGTTATAGAGAGGAAGCCTATCCAGAACCTTCTCTAGTATCTCCATATATATATATATATAGAAATAATACACAGTTATAGAGAGGAAGCCTATCCAGACCCTTCTCTAGTATCTCCATATATATATATATAGAAATAATATACAGTTATAGAGAGGAAGCCTATCCAGACCCTTCTCTAGTATCTCCATATATATATATATAGAAATAATATACAGTTATAGAGAGGAAGCCTATCCAGAACCTTCTCTAGTATCTCCATATATATATATATATATATATATATATATATAAATAATATACAGTTATAGAGAGGAAGCCTATCCAGACCCTTCTCTAGTATCTCCATATATATATATATATAGAAATAATATACAGTTATAGAGAGGAAGCCTATCCAGACCCTTCTCTAGTATCTCCATATATATATATATAGAAATAATATACAGTTATAGAGAGGAAGCCTATCCAGACCCTTCTCTAGTATCTCCATATATATATATATATAGAAATAATATACAGTTATAGAGAGGAAGCCTATCCAGACCCTTCTCTAGTATCTCCATATATATATATATATATATATATATAGAAATAATATACAGTTATAGAGAGGAAGCCTATCCAGACCCTTCTCTAGTATCTCCATATATATATATAGAAATAATATACAGTTATAGAGAGGAAGCCTATCCAGACCCTTCTCTAGTATCTCCATATATATATAGAAATAATATACAGTTATAGAGAGGAAGCCTATCCAGACCCTTCTCTAGTATCTCCATATATATATATATATATATATATATATATATATATATATAGAAATAATATACAGTTATAGAGAGGAAGCCTATCCAGACCCTTCTCTAGTATCTCCATATATATATATATATAGAAATAATATACAGTTATAGAGAGGAAGCCTATCCAGACCCTTCTCTAGTATCTACATATATATATATATATAGAAATAATATACAGTTATAGAGAGGAAACCTATCCAGACCCTTCTCTAGTATCTCCATATATATATATATATATATATAGAAATAATATACAGTTATAGAGAGGAAGCCTATCCAGACCCTTCTCTAGTATCTCCATATATATATATATAGAAATAATATACAGTTATAGAGAGGAAGCCTATCCAGACCCTTCTCTAGTATCTCTATATATATATATAGAAATAATATACAGTTATAGAGAGGAAGCCTATCCAGACCCTTCTCTAGTATCTCCATATATATATATATATAGAAATAATATACAGTTATAGAGAGGAAGCCTATCCAGAACCTTCTCTAGTATCTCCATATATATATATATAGAAATAATATACAGTTATAGAGAGGAAGCCTATCCAGACCCTTCTCTAGTATCTCCATATATATATATAGAAATAATATACAGTTATAGAGAGGAAGCCTATCCAGACCCTTCTCTAGTATCTCCATATATATATATATAGAAATAATATACAGTTATAGAGAGGAAGCCTATCCAGACCCTTCTCTAGTATCTCCATATATATATATAGAAATAATATACAGTTATAGAGAGGAAGCCTATCCAGACCCTTCTCTAGTATCTCCATATATATATATATAGAAATAATATACAGTTATAGAGAGGAAGCCTATCCAGACCCTTCTCTAGTATCTCCATATATATATATATATATATATATATATATATATAGAAATAATATACAGTTATAGAGAGGAAGCCTATCCAGACCCTTCTCTAGTATCTCCATATATATATATATATAGAAATAATATACAGTTATAGAGAGGAAGCCTATCCAGACCCTTCTCTAGTATCTACATATATATATATATATAGAAATAATATACAGTTATAGAGAGGAAACCTATCCAGACCCTTCTCTAGTATCTCCATATATATATATATATATATATAGAAATAATATACAGTTATAGAGAGGAAGCCTATCCAGACCCTTCTCTAGTATCTCTATATATATATATAGAAATAATATACAGTTATAGAGAGGAAGCCTATCCAGACCCTCTTCTCTAGTATCTCCATATATATATATATATAGAAATAATATACAGTTATAGAGAGGAAGCCTATCCAGACACTTCTCTAGTATCTCCATATATATATATAGAAATAATATACAGTTATAGAGAGGAAGCCTATCCAGACCCTTCTCTAGTATCTCCATATATATATAGAAATAATACACAGTTATAGAGAGGAAGCCTATCCAGACCCTTCTCTAGTATCTCCATATATATATATATATAGAAATAATATACAGTTATAGAGAGGAAGCCTATCCAGACCCTTCTCTAGTATCTCCATATATATATAGAAATAATACACAGTTATAGAGAGGAAGCCTATCCAGACCCTTCTCTAGTATCTCCATATATATATAGAAATAATACACAGTTATAGAGAGGAAGCCTATCCAGACCCTTCTCTAGTATCTCCATATATATATATATAGAAATAATATACAGTTATAGAGAGGAAGCCTATCCAGACCCTTCTCTAGTATCTCCATATATATATATATATATATATATATATATATATATATATATATATATAGAAATAATATACAGTTATAGAGAGGAAGCCTATCCAGACCCTTCTCTAGTATCTCCATATATATATAGAAATAATATACAGTTATAGAGAGGAAGCCTATCCAGACCCTTCTCTAGTATCTCCATATATATATATAGAAATAATATACAGTTATAGAGAGGAAGCCTATCCAGACCCTTCTCTAGTATCTCCATATATATATATAGAAATAATATATAGTTATAGAGAGGAAGCCTATCCAGACCCTTCTCTAGTATCTCCATATATATATATATAGAAATAATATACAGTTATAGAGAGGAAGCCTATCCAGACCCTTCTCTAGTATCTCCATATATATATATAGAAATAATATACAGTTATAGAGAGGAAGCCTATCCAGAACCTTCTCTAGTATCTCCATATATATATATATATAGAAATAATACACAGTTATAGAGAGGAAGCCTATCCAGACCCTTCTCTAGTATCTCCATATATATATATATAGAAATAATATACAGTTATAGAGAGGAAGCCTATCCAGAACCTTCTCTAGTATCTCCATATATATATATATATATATATATATATATAATAATATACAGTTATAGAGAGGAAGCCTATCCAGACCCTTCTCTAGTATCTCCATATATATATATATATAGAAATAATATACAGTTATAGAGAGGAAGCCTATCCAGACCCTTCTCTAGTATCTCCATATATATATATATAGAAATAATATACAGTTATAGAGAGGAAGCCTATCCAGACCCTTCTCTAGTATCTCCATATATATATAGAAATAATACACAGTTATAGAGAGGAAGCCTATCCAGACCCTTCTCTAGTATCTCCATATATATATATAGAAATAATATACAGTTATAGAGAGGAAGCCTATCCAGACCCTTCTCTAGTATCTCCATATATATATATATAGAAATAATATACAGTTATAGAGAGGAAGCCTATCCAGACCCTTCTCTAGTATCTCCATATATATATATATATATAGAAATAATATACAGTTATAGAGAGGAAACCTATCCAGACCCTTCTCTAGTATCTCCATATATATATATATATATATATAGAAATAATATACAGTTATAGAGAGGAAGCCTATCCAGACCCTTCTCTAGTATCTCCATATATATATATATATATAGAAATAATATACAGTTATAGAGAGGAAGCCTATCCAGACCCTTCTCTAGTATCTCCATATATATATATATATAGAAATAATATACAGTTATAGAGAGGAAGCCTATCCAGACCCTTCTCTAGTATCTCCATATATATATATAGAAATAATATACAGTTATAGAGAGGAAGCCTATCCAGACCCTTCTCTAGTATCTCCATATATATATATAGAAATAATATACAGTTATAGAGAGGAAGCCTATCCAGACCCTTCTCTAGTATCTCCATATATATATATATATAGAAATAATATACAGTTATAGAGAGGAAGCCTATCCAGACCCTTCTCTAGTATCTCCATATATATATATATAGAAATAATATACAGTTATAGAGAGGAAGCCTATCCAGACCCTTCTCTAGTATCTCCATATATATATAGAAATAATACACAGTTATAGAGAGGAAGCCTATCCAGACCCTTCTCTAGTATCTCCATATATATATATAGAAATAATATACAGTTATAGAGAGGAAGCCTATCCAGACCCTTCTCTAGTATCTCCATATATATATATATAGAAATAATATACAGTTATAGAGAGGAAGCCTATCCAGACCCTTCTCTAGTATCTCCATATATATATATAGAAATAATATACAGTTATAGAGAGGAAGCCTATCCAGACCCTTCTCTAGTATCTCCATATATATATATATAGAAATAATATACAGTTATAGAGAGGAAGCCTATCCAGACCCTTCTCTAGTATCTCCATATATATATATATATATAGAAATAATATACAGTTATAGAGAGGAAGCCTATCCAGACCCTTCTCTAGTATCTCCATATATATATATATATATATATAGAAATAATATACAGTTATAGAGAGGAAGCCTATCCAGACCCTTCTCTAGTATCTCCATATATATATATATAGAAATAATACACAGTTATATATCAGACAGGAGGCTCATATCTTATGCATTAATCTTTCTTTCTTTAATGCTCATAGCAGAAACATCATGCAATTTTTTCAAAACAAAAAACTACAATTCCCAGCAGTCCCCTGTATACTCCTCCCCTCCCAGCCTGACTGGCTGCTATAAAAGGGGGCTGCTTGTAGATCCTCTTCCTCTTTCTTTCTGCTCTGGCAGCAAGTTAAGTATATGATCTGTCTCATATGGTTTTCTTTGTTTCCTTTCTAATTATATTGTCATATAGGATCATATACGGTTCATTCATATATGATTGTCCTGTATTTTTGTGATTTTATTGTTTTATTATTATTATAATTATTATTCTTATATGTTATATCTGTCTTCTTCTACTTACAGATTGTGAGTCTGTAATTTGAGTCGCACGCTTCGCGATCCTTCTTTTCTGTCCCAATTCTTTCCTTTCCTCCCCCCCCCTTTGTTCCTTCCTTTCCCCTTCTTTTCCCGCTTGTAGTCTTACCCGACTCCATATTGGGGGAGGGCCTTAGCGTCTTCTTGTCGGCGTTCCCGCCGTCTCTCTCTCTTTTCGCGGGCTTAGAGGGTCGGGGGCGTGTTCTAGTGACGCGCTCCTGACGCGCACGCTTACATCATTGACCGCGCGTCCTATCACAGAACTCGCGACCGTAGTCTCGTGAGATTACGCCCGCGAGCGCTGTAACTGAGTTACGCCTCCTCGCTCCGGCGCCAGTGTTGTGCGAGAGGAGTGAGGGAGCGGCAGCATCGCGTACGGTCTGTCTGTATATGTGGCAACGTTTGTCCTATGAACATACCTTTCAGAGCTTAGCTTGTTATACGTATCCAGGGCTGTTAACCCTTACCTGGCTGTAGATACCGCGGTATATATATTTTATTCTACCTTAGTCCTAGCTACTTGTAGCTTCTAGTCTTATCATGTCTGAGGACAACCATTTTATTACTCCTGTCCCCACATTGTCCGGAGTTGCTGGTAAAGCTGGAGATCTAGAAACTTCCCATTTCTTGTCAGCAGCACAAATTCAGGACCTTATCAATAAGTCCGTCCAAGCTGCTTTAACATCTGCAGCTTGGCCTACTGTACCACAGGCCACTACATCTGGCATCCGGACTACAGGGGGTAAAGCCCCTTCTAAACGAAAACATGTATCAGCTCAACTCGACTCCCCGGCAGGGGAAGATAATAATATGTCCCAGACAGGACCCAACCCGGCCTGTCACGCCCCACATCAATCTGAACAAGTACGACCCTTGGGCCTCAAGGAGACAATAAAGAGGCATAAGACCGCCAGACGGTCTAAACCTAATTCTTTTGACACCTCTAATGATGACTCATCTATCGAATCGGAGGTAGCTGATGATGATGATTCAGAGTCTGCGGACTCAGATGCGGGGCTCATGGCAGACTTTGATGATGCCACAGTAAACACGCCAAGCGAGGCGATTCTAGATACACTAGGGCAGCCATTTTTCAGCCCTGATGCTATTTCGCATCCACGATCAGGAGACTGGGCACCGCTACCTCAGGTCGCTCAGTATATAGAGTTCTGGACCAGAAGGGCTATCGACCGGTCCAACCGCAACAAATTACGGGCAGAATGCCCTAGACCCTTTATCGCAAAGAAAGTGACACTGACGCCGGAAATAGACCCCGTCTTGCTCAAATACCTGACGCGGTCCGGTAGATACGCTAAAAAAGGGATAGAGCGTTCTTTCAAGCTCATCCAAGATAGAATTTTGGATATGTTAGGGCCACTAACCAAAATTCTTAATCTATCAGAACAGGCGGCCTCCACGGCCCAACCGGTCGACTTAGAGCAGCTAAGAGGCTGGGCCCAAAGAGCCGTGTGTATGCTCGGTAGTGCAAACACTACCTGTTCAATTGAAAGGAGGAGATCAATCCTCATGAAACTGGACCCTCAGCTATCACACTTAGCTGAGAGCGAACCAGGTCCCTCTGCCGAGGGTATGTTGTTTGGAGAGGACTTACTCAAGAATATTAACAAATTTGTGTCCCTCTTCACGAGCCTTGACAAGGCCCAATCTTCACTGAAGAAGGCGGGCCAATCCGTCAAGGTTTTTGGCAAGGCCGGCAGAAGCAGAGGCCGATCTGCCGGCCGCAACGCTTCTTTCAGGCCCTACAACAGACCAGGTGCCCAACAATATCAGCCCGTACACCAGCCGTATGCTTTGCCAGTGGCTCAACCCGCACCATTTTTCCCCCCCCGGGGTCGACCATGGAGAGGACGCGGGGGACGTGGTTATCCCAGGTCACGCCCGACAACTGGTGAGTACCCTTCCACTTTCTCTACCACATACCTTAGTGGGGGGCAGACTAATGTATTTTACCCACGTCTGGTCCACGATTACGGCAGACGCCTGGGTTCTCAACACTGTGAAGGGATACATCATAGAATTCCTGTCTGTGCCAACTCTAAATGTTATTCCACACCCAATACGATTTTCTACTCCAAATGTAGCCCTCATAGACGAGGAACTACAGGAACTTCGGATAAAAGGGGCGGTTCAGGAAGTAGACCCCCAGTCGCCAGGGTTTGTCAGCAACCTCTTCTTAGTCAAGAAGAAGGACGGCGGCTATCGCCCGGTCATAAACTTAAGAGATCTAAACCAACATGTGACATATCGTCATTTCAAGATGGAAGGGATCCATCTATTAAGAGACCTCCTGTGGCCAGGGGACTGGCTAGTAAAAATCGACTTAAAGGACGCGTATCTCACCGTCCCAATGCACCCTTCTTCACAGAAATTCCTAAGATTTCTTTGGAGAAACAGAATGTGGCAATTCACTTGCCTTCCATTCGGTTTGTCATCGGCCCCGTGGTGTTTCACCAAGTTGATGAAACCCGTGATAGCTGTTCTTCGGAGCAGAGGGGTGAGACTCATAATATATCTGGACGATCTACTGATCATGGCACGGTCCAGGTCTCAAGCTCTGCTACACAAGCAGTGGACAGTGGCTCTGTTAGAGGAATTAGGATTCCTCATCAACCACAAGAAGTCGGTGCTACACCCGGCCCAAGAGATGGAATTTTTGGGTTTTCTAGTGGACACCCAACTAGCCGTTTTACGTCTACCAACATCAAAACTGGCTCTGATTCGCAAGGAAATCAGAGCGGTTTTACGCAAGGGTCAAACTTCTTTGAGGCTGATCGCACGGATAGTCGGTTTACTGTCGGCTTCCATTCAGGCGATCTTCCCAGCTCCACTCCATTATCGAGCACTCCAACGCCTCAAAACCCTGCATCTCCGGCAGGGTTTACGGTACGCCGACGAGGTAACACTATGTCCCGAATCGGTGTCGGAGTTGCATTGGTGGTTGCGTCATGCCGTAGAATGGAACGGCAGGACGATATTCAACTCCTGTCCGGATGTGATCATAGAATCCGATGCGAGTCGCCAAGGCTGGGGAGCTCGTTGCGGGCGAGACTCCACCGGCGGGATATGGTCAGAAGAGGAATCTCTTCTCCATATCAACGCTCTGGAACTCCTGGCAGCGTTTTTCGCTATCAGGAGCTTCCTGAGACAGAAGTCCAATTGTTGCGTATTATTACGCATGGACAACGTGGCGGCAGTACAATATGTCAACCGCCTGGGAGGCACGAGATCCAGAATTTTGACGGACATTGCGTCCGATTTTTGGCATTTCTGTCTGTCCCGGAATATCTTTCCTATAGCGGAATATCTTCCAGGGGTCGCCAACGAGGTGGCGGACTGGAATTCTCGCTACTTGACCGACTCCAGCGATTGGACCCTGGATCGGTCGGTTTTCCTGGCGCTCCAAGAATTATGGGGCCCACTACATACGGACCTCTTTGCTTCACGCCTCAACTGTCAGTTACCCCGATTTTACAGTTGGAGGCCGGACCCGGAAGCGTCTGCAGTAGACGCACTCCGCCAGAAGTGGGCGACAGGGACACATTATGCGTTCCCTCCGTTCCCTCTGATTATCAGAGTCCTTCTTCAAGTTGCGACTCAGAAAGCGACGGTGGTTCTGCTCACTCCATGGTGGCCGACGCAACCGTGGTTTCCTCTCCTGTTGGGGATGTCAATGGACTATCCCAGATTAATTCCGCACTCACCTCGTCTCCTAACGAATCCAGCCAAGGGTCTTCACCCTCTGGTTCTGGAGGGCAATCTCACACTCCTAGCGTGGTTGGTTTCGGGGTGCCAGACCCAGGTGGCGAACTTTCACAATCAGCTAGAGATCTCCTCGCCTTGGCCTGGGCCCCCGGGACTAGATCGGCGTATCGATCTGCATGGGCCTTGTGGGTTCGTTGGTGTGATCAACGACAAGTTGATCCCACTCAAGCACCTGTTCCAGTCATAGTGAACTACCTGGCGGATTCTTTTGAGATGGGAAAATCTTATAGTTCTCTAAATGTGTACAGATCCGCCATCTCGGCATATCATTGCCCAGTGGACTCGTTACCGGTTGGTAAACATCCGTTAGTGTGTCGTCTCCTCAGGGGAGTTAAATTTAAACGTCCTCCTCGTCCTAGGTACCATTCTACTTGGGATGTCTCCCGGGTGTTGGATACGTTTTCCTCTTGGGAAGACAACGAGATATTGTCATTGAAACTCCTGTCTTTTAAGTTGACTACATTATTATGTCTTGTTTCCATTAAAAGAGTATCGGACGTTAGAGCCCTTGACATCTCTAGACGTCAATTCTCACCTGAGGGAGTACGCTTTTCCGTGGTTCGACGAACCAAAACGGGTTTGCAATCAGTATTCTATCCCTTTTTTCCGTCGCACCCCAAACTTTGTGTGGTGCGTTGTCTCCAGATGTACGAGACTCGGACAGCGTCGGTACGGTCGCTTAATCATAGCCAATTGTTAATATCTTACGTGCAGCCGCACCTACCGGTTTCCTCGGCCACTTTGGCCAGGTGGGTGAGATCAGCCATGGAATTAGCAGGGATTGATATTTCCCTATTCGGTGCTCACTCGTCTAGAGGAGCAATGGCCACGAAAGTGGTGACTTCAGGAGGTTCCTTGTCAGACCTCTTGTTGGCGGCTGATTGGTCGTCGGAGACGACTTTTCGCCATTTCTATTTCAGGCCAGAGGAACATGTGTCGATATCTGTTCTTTAACTGTTATGTTTTGTCTTCTTTTATTTGAAGTTAGCTTTAAACTTGCATAAGATATGAGCCTCCTGTCTGATATATAAATCGAGATTTTCCTAGCTTGTGACGGAAAATATAAGTTATATGAAGACAGGAGGCGAGTATCTTCCCTCCCGACCCAACCCTATTATACTGTTTGTTGTCTTTCCAGGGTATTGAACGGAGATGGTGAAGACGTCCTAATATTGTAGAAGACTGATGTTTTCTGTCGACATTGTTCATTAACAGTTTTGCGGTCCTGTTGGCCGACGGTTCGGAAGGGTCCAAGTGGCACGGTTCCGGTGTTCGATGGTTCGGTTGCTGTTCAAGAAATTCGCATAAAGAAAGAGGAAGAGGATCTACAAGCAGCCCCCTTTTATAGCAGCCAGTCAGGCTGGGAGGGGAGGAGTGTACAAGGGACTGCTGGGAATTGTAGTTTTTTGTTTTGAAAAAATTGCATGATGTTTCTGCTATGAGCATTAAAGAAAGAAAGATTAATGCATAAGATACTCGCCTCCTGTCTTCATATAACTTATATTTTCCGTCACAAGCTAGGAAAATCTCGATTTATAGAGAGGAAGCCTATCCAGACCCTTCTCTAGTATCTCCATATATATATATATATAGAAATAATATACAGTTATAGAGAGGAAGCCTATCCAGACCCTTCTCTAGTATCTCCATATATATATATATATATAAATAATATACAGTTATAGAGAGGAAGCCTATTCAGACCCTTCTCTAGTATCTCCATATATATATATATAGAAATAATATACAGTTATATATCAGACAGGAGGCTCATATCTTATGCATTATTCTTTCTTTAATAATGCCCATAGCAGAACACTTTGGTATTCAATTTAATAAAAGAAAAAACTACAACTCCCAGCAGTCCTAGGGCCACAGTAGTCACTCCTCCTCCGTAGCCCCTATATAAGGACTGCCCCCATATAGATCTTCCTCTTTCTTTCTGCTCATGGCAGACCCAAGATAAGTATACTCCATATTCAATAATTATACTTTCTATTCCTATAAGTGATGTTACTCTATAGGTGATATATTCCATAGGTGATATTATTTTATAGGTTACTGTAGTAATACCTTTTTCTTTTACCCTCTGTACTTCTTCCCAGCGCCGGTTTACCCCGATTCTGGGCTCCTTTTTCTCCCTGTCGCCGCTCCGGCGTTTTCCGTTACTCCTGCGATTAGATCGCGATTAGTTCGCGATTCTCCCCCCCCCCCCCCTCTTTTCGCCATTTTGCGCTTCTCCTCCGAGTTCGCGCGCGCGGGCTGGGGGCGGGGTTTTCTCCCTCTGGCTGGCCGCTTTCACTGCGGCCGGCTCTCAGTAAAGGGGCGGCACCTCCGCGATCTGCGATCTCCTATTAGGACTCAGAGGAACGTAGTCTCGCGAGACTTCGTCCCCTGAGTGTAAAACTCCGGGCTCCCCTCCCACCGCACGACAGTGCTTCGCCTGCGGTGTGGAGGATCGGAACCCGGTACTGTGTCTCAATAGGTAGTGTAGTTGCCCCACATTGTCTCCCTGCGGATCGGAATTTATTCCGCCTCCGTGTATATTAGGCATTCTTACTCCTTAGTTCCCCCCTTTTTAACACCCTGTTACCATGGCTGAGGAACCTTCACCTGCCCCTCTCAGAAGTGAACCCCTCTCTCTGGACTCGGCACATTTTATGTCCGCCACCCAGATTCAGGACCTAATTAACAGGTCGGTCCAAGCAGCCCTGGCCTCCTCCATGTTGCCCTCTGGCCCGCATCAGCCGGGTCCCCATGCCCCAGTCCCTTCTCTTCACGGTGGAGAGCCACAGATAAAGAAGGGCAAAGCTTCCCATAAAAGGAAGCATACCTCTGACTCCCCGGCAGGGGAAGATAATAATATGCTCCAGGCAGCCCCTACCCCGGTCTGCCAACCCCAGCATGCTTCAGACTCCGCTCGACCCCTGGGCCTCGGGGAGTTACGTGGCAAGAGGCATAAGTCCGCTAGGCGGGCAAAACCCGATTCATATGTGGACTCCTCTACTGAGGATTCTTCGGGTTCTTCCAATGAGTCTGAGGACTACGAGTCCAATCCCAATATGGAAGATGCTGGGGATACGGCGCTCGACTCCGACGCCAACCCTGCCACGCAGGGCAAGGTTATCCTAGATGCCCTAGGAGAGCCCCTGTTCCACCCAGACGCAATCTCTCACCCGAGATCAGGCGACTGGTCACCATTCCCCCATGTGGCCCAATATGTAGAACTCTGGGCACGCAAGTCTCTAGATAGGTCCAGCCGCAATAAGCTGAGGGCCGAATGCCCTAGACCTTTCATCCCCAATAGAGTGGTGGACACCCCTGAGGTGGATCCCATCCTGATGAAGTATCTGTTGAAATCAGGTAAATTCACCAAGAAGGGCATAGAGCGCTCCTTCAAAACTATACAGGAGCGTATCCTCGACTTAATGGGTCCCCTCACTAAAATCCTAAACTTAGCGGAGCACGCTGCTGCAACGGACGAACCCGTGGACGTCCGTCAGCTCCGTGGGTGGGCTCAGAGAGCCATTTGCCTGGCAGGTACGGCCAACACCACCTGCTCAGTTGAGAGGCGCCGGTCGATCCTTATGCGCCTCGACCCTCAACTGTCCCACCTGGCCGAGACCGAACCGGGTCCCTCGGCAGCAGGCATGCTTTTTGGGGACAGTCTGATGAAAGACGTCAATAGATTCGTTGGCCTCTTTACGGGCTTAGATAAGGCCCAAAATTCCTTAAAAAAATCGGGGTCCTCTAAAATTTTTCCCCGGGCCGGCAGAAGTAGAGGCCGATCTGCCGGCCGTTCTGCTCCCTACAGGCCACAGGGCAGAGCTTTCGCCCAATACCAATATCCACAGACCCCCCCTTCATACACAGTACCCGTGGTTCAACCATCACCATTCTTCCCTCCTCGAGGCCGTCCCTGGAGAGGTCGTGGCGGACGTGGATACCCCCGTTCTCGCCCTTCTACCGGTGAGTGTACCTTCTACTCCTCAGTCTCACATACCTGTGGGGGGTCGACTGATGTATTTTTCCCACGCCTGGTCTGCGATTACAGCAGACGCATGGATTCTTCAGACAGTGGGGGGATTTCACATAGAATTCCAATCCTTGCCGATGCTGGGTGTCATCCCACACCCTATTCACTTTTCCGACCAAAACGTTGTCCTCATAGACAACGAGATACGGGATCTCCTGTTCAAGCATGCGATCGTGGAATCCGATCCATCTTCCCTAGGGTTCGTAAGCAACCTCTTCCTCGTGAAGAAGAAAGGGGGCGGCTATCGTCCGGTCATAAACCTACGAGACCTAAACCAACATGTCACGTATCGCCATTTCAAGATGGAGGGGATCCATTCCCTCCGGGACCTCCTGATGCCAGGAGACTGGCTGGTGAAGGTGGACTTGAAGGACGCCTACCTCACAGTCCCCATTCACCCAGAGTCACAACAGTTCCTCCGTTTCCTTTGGAAAGGCCGCATGTGGCAATTTACCTGCCTCCCGTTCGGCCTATCGTCCGCCCCGTGGTGTTTCACCAAACTGATGAAACCGGTGGTAGCGGCTCTGAGGAGCAGGGGGGTTCGTCTGATCATTTACTTAGACGACCTTCTCATCATGGCCCATTCCAAATCTCAGGCCTCCCTTCACATGTCATGGGCGATATCACTACTGCATTCTCTGGGCTTCATAATCAACCGAGAAAAATCGGTCCTGACTCCAAGTCAGGAGATGGAGTTCCTGGGTTTCTTGGTGGACACCAACCGCGCACTACTGCGACTTCCCAAGTCCAAATTAGCCCTGATCCGCAAAGAAATCAGGGCAGTTTTGCGCAAAGGTTGCTTGTCCTTACGGATTCTGGCACGACTGGTGGGTCTCCTGGCGGCTTCCATACAAGCCATCTTTCCGGCCCCCTTGCACTGCCGAGCCCTTCAGAGGCTCAAGATCTTACATCTACGCCAGGGCCTCAGATACGCGGACAAGGTACCCCTTTGTCCGGCTGCTATCGAAGAGTTACACTGGTGGCTTCGACATGCCGTCGAGTGGAACGGCAAAGCCATCTTCCACCCTTACCCAGACGTCATCATAGAGTCGGACGCGAGCCGACTTGGCTGGGGCGCCCGATGCGGGGAGATTTCCACCGGGGGGACCTGGTCCGTCAAGGAGATCGATCTGCATATCAATGCATTGGAGCTTCTGGCAGCGTATTTTGCAGTCAAGAGTTTCATGCCTCGTTCGTCCAATTGTTGTGTGTTACTACGCATGGACAACGTGGCGGCGGTCCAATACATCAACCGTTTGGGGGGCACCAGGTCCAAGATCCTGGCGGATCTTGCCAAAGACTTCTGGCATTTTTGCCTGGCCCGCAACATTATCCCGGTAGCGGAGTACATTCCGGGGGTCTCCAATACGGTGGCCGATTGGAACTCTCGCTATCTCATCGATTCCAGCGACTGGCGGCTGGATCGCTCCATCTTCCTGCAACTACGGCAACTGTGAGGTCCGTTGCAAGTGGACCTTTTCGCGTCCCGCCTCAATCGGCAACTGCCCCGTTTTTTCAGCTGGAGACCGGACCCAGAGGCATCTGCGGTAGACGCTCTCCGCCTCGTCTGGCCGACGGGAACGCATTATGCTTTTCCTCCCTTTCAGTTGATCCCCCGGGTTCTCCTACATGCGACGAACCAGAGAGCGACGGTTGTGATGATCACCCCTTGGTGGCCGACGCAGCCATGGTTTCCCCTCCTTCTGGGGATGGCTGTGGATTATCCCAGAGTGCTACCCCACTTTCCACACCTTCTCACCAACCCGACCGGGGATCTCCATCCTCTGATCATGGAAGGCAAACTTCCTCTCCTAGCGTGGTTGGTTTCGGGGTCTCAGACGCGGATCACGACCTTTCAAAATCAGCTAGGGATCTCCTCGCCCTGGCCTGGGCCCCCGGGACTAGATCGGCTTATCGATCAGCCTGGAGGCTCTGGGTTCGTTGGTGTGATCAACGGCAGGCTGATCCCGTACATGCACCTGTGTCTGTAGTGGTGAACTATCTGGCAGATTCTTTTGAATCTGGCAAATCCTACAGTTCCATTAATGTATACCGATCGGCTATTGCGGCTTACCATTGCCCTGTGGACTCCCTACCGATCGGCAAACACCCGCTGGTTTGTAGACTTTTGCGCGGCATAAAATTTCAACGTCCCCCTAGGCCTAGGTATCATTCGACCTGGGATGTCTCCAGGCTGCTCGATATGTTTACTTCATGGCCGGACAATGACGACCTCTCCCTGAAAAGGTTGTCATATAAGTTGACGGTCCTTCTTTGTTTGGTGTCCATCAAACGTGTCTCCGACGTGAAGGCTTTGGACGTCTCTAGACGACAATTTTCGCCTCAGGGAGTGAGATTCTCGGTGGTCCGTAGGACCAAGACGGGTATTCATTCGGTTTTTTATCCGTTTTTTCCTGCGCACCCGAAGCTTTGCGTTGTTCGTTGCCTACAGGCGTACGAATCACAGACGGCGGATCTGCGCTCTCCGGATTCCCCTCAGCTCCTCGTCTCTTATGTCAGACCCCATCTTCCAGTTGCCTCCGCTACTCTAGCGCGTTGGGTACGTTCCGCCATGGACATGGCGGGTATTGATATATCTCTGTTCGGAGCTCACTCGTCCAGGGGCGCTATGGCTACGAAGATAGTCACGGCAGGGGGCTCCCTCTCCGACTTATTGATGGCGGCTGATTGGTCTTCAGAGACCACCTTCCGTCAGTTCTACTTCAGACCGGAGGACCACGTGTCTATGTCAGTCTTATAATACTCTAGCTGTTTATTATTTCTTTGTCTTAACTAATTGTTAGCTTCGAACTTGCATAAGATATGAGCCTCCTGTCTGATATATAAATCGAGATTTTCCTAGCTTGTGACGGAAAATATTAGTTATATGAAGACAGGAGGCGAGTATCTTCCCTCCCTACCCACCCTATTACGACTTTTTGTTCTCTTTACAGGATATTGAACGCGAAGGCGGTGTTCCTGAGTTTGGTTGACCGGTCGTTTTCCGGCTGTTTGGTTCCTCTACGGTCCCCGTTGGGACGAAGTTGGGTTTTCCCTGCCATCTAGGCTTCTGCTGCCCGAGGTCGAAGGACCGAGTGTTCGCGTGCAACTGTGGATGTCTGGATAAAGTCGTTTGTGCGGTTCTGATTCGCATGAAGAAAGAGGAAGATCTATATGGGGGCAGTCCTTATATAGGGGCTACGGAGGAGGAGTGACTACTGTGGCCCTAGGACTGCTGGGAGTTGTAGTTTTTTCTTTTATTAAATTGAATACCAAAGTGTTCTACTATGGGCATTATTAAAGAAAGATAATGCATAAGATACTCGCCTCCTGTCTTCATATAACTAATATTTTCCGTCACAAGCTAGGAAAATCTAGATTTATAGAGAGGAAGCCTATCCAGACCCTTCTCTAGTATCTCCATATATATATATATATATATATATATAGAAATAATACACAGTTATAGAGAGGAAGCCTATCCAGACCCTTCTCTAGTATCTCCATATATATATATAGAAATAATATACAGTTATAGAGAGGAAGCCTATCCAGACCCTTCTCTAGTATCTCCATATATATATAGAAATAATATACAGTTATAGAGAGGAAGCCTATCCAGACCCTTCTCTAGTATCTCCATATATATATATAGAAATAATATACAGTTATAGAGAGGAAGCCTATCCAGACCCTTCTCTAGTATCTCCATATATATAGAAATAATATACAGTTATAGAGAGGAAGCCTATCCAGACCCTTCTCTAGTATCTCCATATATATAGAAATAATATACAGTTCTAGAGAGGAAGCCTATCCTGACCCTTCTCTAGTATCTCCATATATATATATATATAGAAATAATATACAGTTATAGAGAGGAAGCCTATCCAGACCCTTCTCTAGTATCTCCATATATATATATAGAAATAATATACAGTTATAGAGAGGAAGCCTATCCAGACCCTTCTCTAGTATCTCTATATATATATATAGAAATAATATACAGTTATAGAGAGGAAGCCTATCCAGACCCTTCTCTAGTATCTCCATATATATATATAGAAATAATATACAGTTATAGAGAGGAAGCCTATCCAGACCCTTCTCTAGTATCTCCATATATATATATAGAAATAATATACAGTTATAGAGAGGAAGCCTATCCAGACCCTTCTCTAGTATCTCCATATATATATATATAGAAATAATATACAGTTATAGAGAGGAAGCCTATCCAGACCATTCTCTAGTATCTCCATATATATATATATAGAAATAATATACAGTTATAGAGAGGAAGCCTATCCAGACCCTTCTCTAGTATCTCCATATATATATAGAAATAATATACAGTTATAGAGAGGAAGCCTATCCAGACCCTTCTCTAGTATCTCCATATATATATATATAGAAATAATATACAGTTATAGAGAGGAAGCCTATCCAGACCCTTCTCTAGTATCTCCATATATATATATAGAAATAATACACAGTTATAGAGAGGAAGCCTATCCAGACCATTCTCTAGTATCTCCATATATATATAGAAATAATATACAGTTATAGAGAGGAAGCCTATCCAGACCCTTCTCTAGTATCTCCATATATATATATAGAAATAATATACAGTTATAGAGAGGAAGCCTATCCAGACCCTTCTCTAGTATCTCCATATATATAGAAATAATATACAGTTATAGAGAGGAAGCCTATCCAGACCCTTCTCTAGTATCTCCATATATATATATAGAAATAATATACAGTTATAGAGAGGAAGCCTATCCAGACCCTTCTCTAGTATCTCCATATATATATATATATATATATAGAAATAATATACAGTTATAGAGAGGAAGCCTATCCAGACCCTTCTCTAGTATCTCCATATATATATATATAGAAATAATATACAGTTATAGAGAGGAAGCCTATCCAGACCCTTCTCTAGTATCTCCATATATATATATATAAATAATATACAGTTATAGAGAGGAAGCCTATCCAGACCCTTCTCTAGTATCTCCATATATATATATATATATAAATAATATACAGTTATAGAGAGGAAGCCTATCCAGACCCTTCTCTAGTATCTCCATATATATATATATATAGAAATAATATACAGTTATAGAGAGGAAGCCTATCCAGACCCTTCTCTAGTATCTCCATATATATATATATATAGAAATAATATACAGTTATAGAGAGGAAGCCTATCCAGACCCTTCTCTAGTATCTCCATATATATATATATATATATATAGAAATAATATACAGTTATAGAGAGGAAGCCTATCCAGACCCTTCTCTAGTATCTCCATATATATATATATAAATAATATACAGTTATAGAGAGGAAGCCTATCCAGACCCTTCTCTAGTATCTCAATATATATATATATAGAAATAATACACAGTTATAGAGAGGAAGCCTATCCAGACCCTTCTCTAGTATCTCCATATATATATATAGAAATAATATACAGTTATAGAGAGGAAGCCTATCCAGACCCTTCTCTAGTATCTCCATATATATATATATAGAAATAATATACAGTTATAGAGAGGAAGCCTATCCAGACCCTTCTCTAGTATCTCCATATATATATATATATAGAAATAATATACAGTTATAGAGAGGAAGCCTATCCAGACCCTTCTCTAGTATCTCCATATATATATATATATAGAAATAATATACAGTTATAGAGAGGAAGCCTATCCAGACCCTTCTCTAGTATCTCCATATATATATATAGAAATAATATACAGTTATAGAGAGGAAGCCTATCCAGACCCTTCTCTAGTATCTCCATATATATAGAAATAATATACAGTTATAGAGAGGAAGCCTATCCAGACCCTTCTCTAGTATCTCCATATATATATATATATAGAAATAATATACAGTTATAGAGAGGAAGCCTATCCAGACCCTTCTCTAGTATCTTCATATATATATATAGAAATAATATACAGTTATAGAGAGGAAGCCTATCCAGACCCTTCTCTAGTATCTCCATATATATATATAGAAATAATATACAGTTATAGAGAGGAAGCCTATCCAGACCCTTCTCTAGTATCTTCATATATATATATAGAAATAATATACAGTTATAGAGAGGAAGCCTATCCAGACCCTTCTCTAGTATCTCCATATATATATATATATATATAAATAATATACAGTTATAGAGAGGAAGCCTATCCAGACCCTTCTCTAGTATCTCTCTCTCTCTCTCTCTATATATATATATATATATATATATATATATATATATATATATATATAAATAATATACAGTTATAGAGAGGAAGCCTATCCAGACCCTTCTCTAGTATCTCCATATATATATATATATATATAAATAATATACAGTTATAGAGAGGAAGCCTATCCAGACCCTTCTCTAGTATCTCTCTCTCTCTCTCTATATATATATATATATATATATATATATATATATATATATATATATATATATATATAAATAATATACAGTTATAGAGAGGAAGCCTATCCAGACCCTTCTCTAGTATCTCCATATATATATATAGAAATAATATACAGTTATAGAGAGGAAGCCTATCCAGACCCTTCTCTAGTATCTCCATATATATATATAGAAATAATATACAGTTATAGAGAGGAAGCCTATCCAGACCCTTCTCTAGTATCTCCATATATATATATAGAAATAATATACAGTTATAGAGAGGAAGCCTATCCAGACCCTTCTCTAGTATCTCCATATATATATAGAAATAATATACAGTTATAGAGAGGAAGCCTATCCAGACCCTTCTCTAGTATCTCCATATATATATATAGAAATAATATATAGTTATAGAGAGGAAGCCTATCCAGACCCTTCTCTAGTATCTCCATATATATATATATATATATATATATATATATATATATATATATATAGAAATAATATACAGTTATAGAGAGGAAGCCTATCCAGACCCTTCTCTAGTATCTCCATATATATATATATAGAAATAATATACAGTTATAGAGAGGAAGCCTATCCAGACCCTTCTCTAGTATCTCCATATATATATATATATATATATATATATATATATATATATATATAGAAATAATATACAGTTATAGAGAGGAAGCCTATCCAGACCCTTCTCTAGTATCTCCATATATATATATATAGAAATAATATACAGTTATAGAGAGGAAGCCTATCCAGACCCTTCTCTAGTATCTCCATATATATATATATATATAGAAATAATATACAGTTATAGAGAGGAAGCCTATCCAGACCCTTCTCTAGTATCTCCATATATATATATAGAAATAATATACAGTTATAGAGAGGAAACCTATCCAGACCCTTCTCTAGTATCTCCATATATATATATATATAGAAATAATATACAGTTATAGAGAGGAAGCCTATCCAGACCCTTCTCTAGTATCTCCATATATATATATATATATAGAAATAATATACAGTTATAGAGAGGAAGCCTATCCAGACCCTTCTCTAGTATCTCCATATATATATATAGAAATAATATACAGTTATAGAGAGGAAGCCTATCCAGACCCTTCTCTAGTATCTCCATATATATATATATATATAGAAATAATATACAGTTATAGAGAGGAAGCCTATCCAGACCCTTCTCTGGTATCTCCATATATATATATATAGAAATAATATACAGTTATAGAGAGGAAGCCTATCCAGACCCTTCTCTAGTATCTCCATATATATATATATATATAGAAATAATATACAGTTATAGAGAGGAAGCCTATCCAGACCCTTCTCTAGTATCTCCATATATATATATATAGAAATAATATACAGTTATAGAGAGGAAGCCTATCCAGACCCTTCTCTAGTATCTCCATATATATATATATAGAAATAATATACAGTTATATATCAGACAGGAGGCTCATATCTTATGCATTATTCTTTCTTTAATAATGCCCATAGCAGAACAAAATTCAATAAACAATCAGTGTAAAGAAAAAACTACAACTCCCAGCAGTCCCGGGACCACAGCAGCCACTCCTCGTCTGTAGCCCCTATATAAGGACTGCCCACATATGGATCCTCCTCTTTCTTTCTGCTCATGGCAGAGCATACAGCTAAGTACTATCTGTGATTAATACTTTGATTTTTCCTTACTTGTTAGTCATATCTAGTATAGATATTGTGGTGTTGGGAGAAGATATTCGCGATTATCTTCACCCATTCGCATTCTATGCGATTTTACTCCGTTTCGGACAACTATTTCCCCGGCGCTAGTTTTTTCTCCTTGCTCCGGTTCATCACCCCACTACTCTCTCCAACTCTCCGCTCCTCATACCTTCCACAGCTTTCCATCCCCCCCCTCTCCCGGCGCCATTTTACCTTCTTCTCCTACGTTTTTGCGCTTCGCGCGTGCGGGATAGGGGCGGATCTTTCGCGTGCCGGCCGCATTTCTTCGCGGCCTACACGCTGAGAGGGGCGGAGTTTCCTTTCGTCACTGGACCGCGCTCCCGCGCCTTCCAATCAATGCCCAGCCGGACGTAGTCTCGCGAGACTTCGTCCCCGGGTACAAGGACTCTCGGGCTCACCTCCCACCGCTGCGTCAGTGCAACGCTAGCGGTGTGGAGGACGGAGCCTGTACCACTACTTCCCTTTACATATAATTGTAGGTAGATTTCAGGAATTTATTCCTTTCCCTCTTCAACCATTCTCTCTTCCCTCTAGTTTCTCCTACAGATAACCTGATAGATTGCAGGAATTTATTCCTCCCCTTCATCAATTCTCTCTTGTCCCACTAGTTCTCCCACAGATTACCTGTTAGTCACTATGGCTGAGGAACCCTCATCTGCTCCCAGTAGAGGGGAGAGCTCTTTAGACTCGGCCCAATTTATGACCGCAAACCAGATACAGGACTTGATTAACAAGTCGGTTCAGGCGGCTTTGGCCTCCGCCATGGTAACCTCTGGATCAATACCAGCGGTATCCTGTGCATCTGTCCCGCCATTCCAAGGCGGTGAACCGCCAATTAAGAAGGGAAAGGTTTCCCATAAAAGGAAACATACATTGGCGACATCTGACTCCCCGGCAGGGGAAGACAATAATGTGCTCCAGGCAGCTCCTACCCCGGCCTGCCAACCCCAGCATCCATCAGACTCCACTCGACCCCTGGGCCTCAGGGAGTTACATGAGAAGAGGCACAGATCCGCTAGACGGACCAAACCCGACTCTTACGTAGATTCCTCTGACGAGGATTCGTCGGGATCATCCAGCGAGTCTGACGACTTTGAATCCAACCCTAATATCGAGGATGCTGGGGATACGGCGTTCGACACCGACGCCAACCCTGTTACACAGGGCACTGTGATCCTAGACTCCCTAGGTGAACCCCTTTTTCACCCTGATTCCATCTCTCATCCACGATCGGGTGAATGGTCCCCACTTCCTCACGTGACCCAGTATGTGGAGCTCTGGGCTCGTAAGTCCCTAGACAGGACCAGCCGTAACAAGCTGAGAGCTGAGTGTCCCAGGCCCTTTATTCCCAATAAAGTAGTGGCAACCCCCGAAGTGGACCCCATTTTGATGAAATACCTGATGAAATCGGGTAAATTCCCTAAAAAGGGAATAGAACGCTCATTTAAAACTATCCAGGAGCGTATCTTAGACTTAATGGGCCCTCTCACTAAGATACTCAACCTGTCTGAGCAGGCCGCTACGACAGATCAGCCTGTCGATACCCGTCAACTCCGGGGGTGGGCCCAGAGGGCCATATGCCTGGCAGGTACGGCCAACACCACCTGCTCGACTGAACGTCGTAGGTCGATCTTTATGCGCCTCGACCCGCAGCTGTCCCACCTAGCTGAAACTGAGTCTGGGCCTGCAGCAGCAGGAATGCTCTTTGGGGACAACTTGATGAAGGACATCAACAGGTTTGTCGGCCTGTTTACAGGGCTGGATAAAGCCCAAACTTCATTAAAGAGATCAGGGGCAAATAAGCTTTTTCCTCGGGCCGGCAGAGGTAGAGGCCGATCTGCCGGCCGCACCCCCTCCTATAGGCCACAGGGCAGACCCTCTGCCCAATACCAGTACCCTCAGGCTCCTCCGTCCTACACTGTCCCAATGGCACAACCGTCGCCTTTCTTCCCTCCCAGAGGTCGACCTTGGCGCGGACGTGGCGGACGCGGATATCCCCGTTCCCGTCCAACTACCGGTAAGTGTGCCAGATATTCCACATGCTCACATCCCTGTGGGGGGGCGCCTGATGTATTTTTCCCACGCCTGGTCTGCGATTATGGCAGACGCGTGGATCCTACAGACAGTAGCGGGATTTCACATAGAACTCCAATCTCTACCGGTCCTGGGTATACAGCCAGCCCCTATCCGTTTTTCACAACACAACATGTTGCTCATAGACAACGAGATTCAAGATCTCCTGTCCAAACAGGCGATCCGAGAGATCGATCCTTCTTCCCTGGGGTTCGTAAGCACGCTTTTCCTAGTGAAGAAAAAAGGGGGCGGTTACCGTCCGGTCATAAACCTTCGGGAACTAAACCAACATGTCACGTATCGCCATTTCAAGATGGAGGGAATTCACTCCCTTCGCGATTTGTTACAACCAGGCGATTGGCTGGTGAAAGTGGATTTGAAAGACGCTTACCTCACCGTCCCTATCCACCAAGATTCACAGCACCTTCTTTGTTTCCTCTGGAGACACCACATGTGGCAATTTACTTGCCTTCCGTTCGGCCTGTCATCAGCTCCGTGGTGCTTCACCAAACTGATGAAACCAGTGGTGGCATCCTTGAGGAGCAGAGGGGTCCGTCTGATCATTTATCTGGACGACCTCCTCATCATGGCCCACTCCAAAGCGCAAGCTTCTCTCCACATGTCATGGACGGTGCTACTTCTGCAGAATCTGGGATTCATAATCAACCGAGAAAAATCGGTTTTGATCCCTCTGCAAGAGATGGAGTTCCTTGGCTTCTTGGTGGACACCAATCAAGCCGTTCTCCGCCTTCCCAAATCCAAACTGGCCCTGATCCGCAAGGAAATCAGAGCGGTCTTACGCAGAGGGTGCTTATCCTTAAGGGTACTAGCGCGCTTGGTGGGCCTATTAGCAGCCTCTATCCAAGCCATCTTCCCGGCCCCCTTGCATTACAGGGCCCTTCAGAGACTCAAGATTATGCACCTGCGCCAGGGCCTCAGGTATGCGGACGAAGTTCCTCTTTGTCCGGCAGCCATCGAGGAGTTGCAGTGGTGGCTTCGTCATGCCGTCGAGTGGAACGGCAAAACCATATTCAATTCCTGCCCGGACGTCATCATAGAGTCGGACGCGAGTCGCCTCGGCTGGGGCGCGCGGTGCGGGGAGGCTTCCACAGGAGGGACTTGGTCCGCCACGGAGGTCGCCCTGCACATCAATGCCTTGGAGCTCTTAGCGGCATTTTTTGCCCTCAAGAGCTTCTTGCCACAAGCGTCCAATTGTTGCGTTTTGTTACGCATGGACAACGTGGCGGCGGTCCAATACGTCAACCGCCTAGGGGGCACCAGGTCCAAGATGCTTGCAGATCTTGCCAAGGACTTCTGGCATTTCTGTCTAGATCGCAACATTATCCCGGTGGCGGAGTATATTCCGGGGGTCTCCAACACGGTGGCCGACTGGAATTCTCGCTACTTACTAGATTCCAGCGATTGGCGGCTGGATCGATCAGTTTTTCTACGGTTGAGACAGCTTTGGGGTCCATTGTGTACGGATCTTTTCGCTTCTCGCCTCAATCATCAATTACCTCGTTTTTTCAGCTGGAGACCGGACCCAGAGGCGTCGGCAGTCGACGCTTTCCGTCTCATCTGGCCCAGGGGAACGCACTACGCGTTTCCCCCATTCCAGATGATCTCCAGGGTTCTTCTACATACGATGAACCAGAAGGCGACGATTGTACTGATCACCCCCTGGTGGCCCACACAACCGTGGTTCCCTCTCCTTCTGGGGATGGCAGTGGACTACCCCAGACTTCTGCCCCAATTTCCACAGCTCCTCTCCAACCCGACCGGGGATCTCCACCCTCTGGTGTTGGAGGGCAACCTTCCTCTCCTAGCGTGGTTGGTTTCGGGGTCCCGGATGCGGACCAGGATCTTTCAAGATCAGCTAGGGATCTCCTCGCCCTGGCCTGGGCCCCCGGGACTAGATCGGCTTATCGATCAGCCTGGAGGCTCTGGGTTCGTTGGTGTGATCAACGACAGATTGATCCCGTACATGCACCTGTGTCTGTAGTGGTGAACTACTTGGCGGATTCCTTTGAATCCGGCAAATCTTATAGTTCCATCAACGTTTACCGATCGGCTATCGCGGCTTACCATTGCCCAGTAGACTCTTTGCCGGTGGGCAAACAACCACTGGTATGTAGACTGTTGCGTGGCATTAAGTTTACCCGGCCCCCGCGGCCGAGATATCAGTCGACCTGGGATGTCTCCAGGTTGCTCGAGATGTTTGTCTCTTGGGAAGACAATGACGATCTTCCCCTAAAACTGTTGTCGTATAAACTGACTGTTCTTTTATGTTTGGTGTCTATCAAACGCGTCTCGGACGTGAAGGCTTTGGATGTCTCTAGGCGACAATTTTCGCCTCAGGGAGTCAAGTTTTCCGTGGTCCGACGGACCAAGACAGGTATCCACTCGGTTTTTTACCCGTTTTTTCCCGCGCATCCTCGACTTTGTGTGGTTCGTTGCCTACAGGCGTATGAATCGCAGACTGCAGATTTACGGTCTCCGGATTTCTCACAACTTCTTATATCCTATGTCAGACCCCACCATCCGGTGGCCTCCGCTACCTTGGCACGTTGGGTGCGTTCCGCCATGGATATGGCGGGCATAGACGTCTCCCTGTTTGGAGCTCATTCTTCTAGGGGTGCGATGGCTACTAAAATAGTCACAGCAGGGGGCTCCCTTTCTGACTTGCTCATGGCTGCTGATTGGTCTTCAGAGTCTACCTTTCGCCGGTTCTACTTCAGACCGGAGGACCATGTTTCCATGTCAGTTTTGTAATACTATTTCTGATTTTGTTTTCTCTGTCGTTACTTATTAGCTTTGAACTTGCATAAGATATGAGCCTCCTGTCTGATATATAAATCGAGATTTTCCTAGCTTGTGACGGAAAATATTAGTTATATGAAGACAGGAGGCGAGTATCTTCCCTCCCTACCCACCCTGTTATGATTTTTTATTGTCTTTTCAGGATACTGAAGGCATTGGCTGGTTTCCTGTCTACAAATAACCTGTTGGTTAAGCACTGCTGGAGTTCTCTACAGTCCCCGTTGGGACGAAGTTAGGCCGTCGATTGGCCTCGTTTCCTGAGTTCTGGCCTTACTGGCCGAAGATTGAAGGAGCGGCGTGGATGTCTGGCTGGCGTTTCGGCTTCCTATGCGGCTCTGATTCGCGTGAAGAAAGAGGAGGATCCATATGTGGGCAGTCCTTATATAGGGGCTACAGACGAGGAGTGGCTGCTGTGGTCCCGGGACTGCTGGGAGTTGTAGTTTTTTCTTTACACTGATTGTTTATTGAATTTTGTTCTGCTATGGGCATTATTAAAGAAAGAATAATGCATAAGATACTCGCCTCCTGTCTTCATATAACTAATATTTTCCGTCACAAGCTAGGAAAATCTCGATTTATAGAGAGGAAGCCTATCCAGACCCTTCTCTAGTATCTCCATATATATATATATATAGAAATAATATACAGTTATAGAGAGGAAGCCTATCCAGACCCTTCTCTAGTATCTCCATATATATATATATATATATATATATATATATATATATATAGAAATAATATACAGTTATAGAGAGGAAGCCTATCCAGACCCTTCTCTAGTATCTCCATATATATATATAGAAATAATATACAGTTATAGAGAGGAAGCCTATCCAGACCCTTCTCTAGTATCTCCATATATATATATAGAAATAATATACAGTTATAGAGAGGAAGCCTATCCAGACCCTTCTCTAGTATCTCCATATATATATATATAGAAATAATATACAGTTATAGAGAGGAAGCCTATCCAGACCCTTCTCTAGTATCTCCATATATATATATATATATATATAGAAATAATATACAGTTATAGAGAGGAAGCCTATCCAGACCCTTCTCTAGTATCTCCATATATATATATATATAGAAATAATATACAGTTATAGAGAGGAAACCTATCCAGACCCTTCTCTAGTATCTCCATATATATATATATAGAAATAATATACAGTTATAGAGAGGAAACCTATCCAGACCCTTCTCTAGTATCTCCATATATATATATATATAGAAATAATATACAGTTATAGAGAGGAAGCCTATCCAGACCCTTCTCTAGTATCTCCATATATATATATAGAAATAATATACAGTTATAGAGAGGAAGCCTATCCAGACCCTTCTCTAGTATCTCCATATATATATAGAAATAATATACAGTTATAGAGAGGAAGCCTATCCAGACCCTTCTCTAGTATCTCTATATATATATATATAGAAATAATATACAGTTATAGAGAGGAAGCCTATCCAGACCCTTCTCTAGTATCTCCATATATATATATATATATAGAAATAATATACAGTTATAGAGAGGAAGCCTATCCAGACCCTTCTCTAGTATCTCCATATATATAGAAATAATATACAGTTATAGAGAGGAAGCCTATCCAGACCCTTCTCTAGTATCTCCATATATATATATATATATATATATATATATATAGAAATAATATACAGTTATAGAGAGGAAGCCTATCCAGACCCTTCTCTAGTATCTCCATATATATATATATATAGAAATAATATACAGTTATAGAGAGGAAGCCTATCCAGACCCTTCTCTAGTATCTCCATATATATATATATAGAAATAATATACAGTTATAGAGAGGAAGCCTATCCAGACCCTTCTCTAGTATCTCCATATATATATATAGAAATAATATACAGTTATAGAGAGGAAGCCTATCCAGACCCTTCTCTAGTATCTCCATATATATATATAGAAATAATATACAGTTATAGAGAGGAAGCCTATCCAGACCCTTCTCTAGTATCTCCATATATATATATATAGAAATAATATACAGTTATAGAGAGGAAGCCTATCCAGACCCTTCTCTAGTATCTCCATATATATATATAGAAATAATATACAGTTATAGAGAGGAAACCTATCCAGACCCTTCTCTAGTATCTCCATATATATATATAGAAATAATATACAGTTATAGAGAGGAAGCCTATCCAGACCCTTCTCTAGTATCTCCATATATATATATATATATAAATAATATACAGTTATAGAGAGGAAGCCTATCCAGACCCTTCTCTAGTATCTCCATATATATATATATATATAAATAATATACAGTTATAGAGAGGAAGCCTATCCAGACCCTTCTCTAGTATCTCCATATATATATATATATAGAAATAATATACAGTTATATATCAGACAGGAGGCGAGTATCTTATGCATTATTCTTTCTTTAATAATGCCCATAGCAGAACACTTTGGTATTCAATTTAATAAAAGAAAAAACTACAACTCCCAGCAGTCCTAGGGCCACAGTAGTCACTCCTCCTCCGTAGCCCCTATATAAGGACTGCCCCCATATAGATCTTCCTCTTTCTTTCTGCTCATGGCAGACCCAAGATAAGTATACTCCATATTCAATAATTATACTTTCTATTCCTATAAGTGATGTTACTCTATAGGTGATATATTCCATAGGTGATATTATTTTATAGGTTACTGTAGTAATACCTTTTTCTTTTACCCTCTGTACTTCTTCCCAGCGCCGGTTTACCCCGATTCTGGGCTCCTTTTTCTCCCTGTCGCCGCTCCGGCGTTTTCCGTTACTCCTGCGATTAGATCGCGATTAGTTCGCGATTCTCCCCCCCCCCCTCTTTTCGCCATTTTGCGCTTCTCCTCCGAGTTCGCGCGCGCGGGCTCGGGGCGGGGTTTTCTCCCTCCTGGCTGGCCGCTTTCACTGCGGCCGGCTCTCAGTAAAGGGGCGGCATCTCCGCGATCTGCAATCTCCTATTAGGACTCAGAGGAACGTAGTCTCGCGAGACTTCGTCCCCTGAGTGTAAAACTCCGGGCTCCCCTCCCACCGCACGACAGTGCTTCGCCTGCGGTGTGGAGGATCGGAACCCGGTACTGTGTCTCAATAGGTAGTGTAGTTGCCCCACATTGTCTCCCTGTGGATCGGAATTTATTCCGCCTCCGTGTATATTAGGCATTCTTACTCCTTAGTTCTCTACTTTAGTCTCCCCCCCTTTTTAACATTTCTGTTACCATGGCTGAGGAACCTTCACCTGCCCCTCTCAGAAGTGAACCCCTCTCTCTGGACTCGGCACATTTTATGTCCGCCACCCAGATTCAGGACCTAATTAACAGGTCGGTCCAAGCAGCCCTGGCCTCCTCCATGTTGCCCTCTGGCCCGCATCAGCCGGGTCCCCATGCCCCAGTCCCTTCTCTTCACGGTGGAGAGCCACAGATAAAGAAGGGCAAAGCTTCCCATAAAAGGAAGCATACCTCTGACTCCCCGGCAGGGGAAGATAATAATATGCCCCAGGCAGCCCCTACCCCGGTCTGCCAACCCCAGCATGCTTCAGACTCCGCTCGACCCCTGGGCCTCGGGGAGTTACATGGCAAGAGGCATAAGTCCGCTAGGCGGGCAAAACCCGATTCATATGTGGACTCCTCTACTGAGGATTCTTTGGGTTCTTCCAATGAGTCTGAGGACTACGAGTCCAATCCCAATATGGAAGAAGATGCTGGGGATACGGCGCTCGACACCGACGCCAACCCTGCCACGCAGGGCAAGGTTATCCTAGATGCCCTAGGAGAGCCCCTGTTCCACCCAGACGCAATCTCTCACCCGAGATCAGGCGACTGGTCACCACTCCCCCATGTGGCCCAATATGTAGAACTCTGGGCACGCAAGTCTCTAGATAGGTCCAGCCGTAATAAGCTGAGGGCCGAATGCCCTAGACCTTTCATCCCCAATAGAGTGGTGGACACCCCTGAGGTGGATCCCATCCTGATGAAGTATCTGTTGAAATCAGGTAAATTCACCAAGAAGGGCATAGAGCGCTCCTTCAAAACTATACAGGAGCGTATCCTCGACTTAATGGGTCCCCTCACTAAAATCCTAAACTTAGCGGAGCACGCTGCTGCAACGGACGAACCCGTGGACGTCCGTCAGCTCCGTGGGTGGGCTCAGAGAGCCATTTGCCTGGCAGGTACTGCTAACACCACCTGCTCAGTTGAGAGGCGCCGGTCGATCCTTATGCGCCTCGACCCTCAACTGTCCCACCTGGCCGAGACCGAACCGGGTCCCTCGGCAGCAGGCATGCTTTTTGGGGACAGTCTGATGAAAGACGTCAATAGATTCGTTGGCCTCTTTACGGGCTTAGATAAGGCCCAAAATTCCTTAAAAAAATCGGGGTCCTCTAAAATTTTTCCCCGGGCCGGCAGAAGTAGAGGCCGATCTGCCGGCCGTTCTGCTCCCTACAGGCCACAGGGCAGAGCTTTCGCCCAATACCAATATCCACAGACCCCCCCTTCATACACAGTACCCGTGGTTCAACCATCACCATTCTTCCCTCCTCGAGGCCGTCCCTGGAGAGGTCGTGGCGGACGTGGATACCCCCGTTCTCGCCCTTCTACCGGTGAGTGTACCTTCTACTCCTCAGTCTCACATACCTGTGGGGGGTCGACTGATGTATTTTTCCCACGCCTGGTCTGCGATTACAGCAGACGCATGGATTCTTCAGACAGTGGGGGGATTTCACATAGAATTCCAATCCTTGCCGATGCTGGGTGTCATCCCACCTCCTATTCACTTTTCCGACCAAAACGTTGTCCTCATAGACAACGAGATACGGGATCTCCTGTTCAAGCATGCGATCGTGGAATCCGATCCATCTTCCCTAGGGTTCGTAAGCAACCTCTTCCTCGTGAAGAAGAAAGGGGGCGGCTATCGTCCGGTCATAAACCTACGAGACCTAAACCAACATGTCACGTATCGCCATTTCAAGATGGAGGGGATCCATTCCCTCCGGGACCTCCTGATGCCAGGAGACTGGCTGGTGAAGGTGGACTTGAAGGACGCCTACCTCACAGTCCCCATTCACCCAGAGTCACAACAGTTCCTCCGTTTCCTTTGGAAAGGCCGCATGTGGCAATTTACCTGCCTCCCGTTCGGCCTATCGTCCGCCCCGTGGTGTTTCACCAAACTAATGAAACCAGTGGTAGCGGCTCTGAGGAGCAGGGGGGTTCGTCTGATCATTTACTTAGACGACCTTCTCATCATGGCCCATTCCAAATCTCAGGCCTCCCTTCACATGTCATGGGCGATATCACTACTACATTCTCTGGGCTTCATAATCAACCGAGAAAAATCGGTCCTGACTCCAAGTCAGGAGATGGAGTTCCTGGGTTTCTTGGTGGACACCAATCGCGCACTACTGCGACTTCCCAAGTCCAAATTAGCCCTGATCCGCAAAGAAATCAGGGCAGTTTTGCGCAAAGGTTGCTTGTCCTTACGGATTCTGGCACGACTGGTGGGTCTCCTGGCGGCTTCCATACAAGCCATCTTTCCGGCCCCCTTGCACTGCCGAGCCCTTCAGAGGCTCAAGATCTTACATCTACGCCGGGGCCTCAGATACGCGGACAAGGTACCCCTTTGTCCGGCTGCTATCGAAGAGTTACACTGGTGGCTTCGACATGCCGTCGAGTGGAACGGCAAAGCCATCTTCCACCCTTACCCAGACGTCATCATAGAGTCGGACGCGAGCCGACTTGGCTGGGGCGCCCGATGCGGGGAGGTTTCCACCGGGGGGACCTGGTCCGTCAAGGAGATCGATCTGCATATCAATGCATTGGAGCTTCTGGGAGCGTATTTTGCAGTCAAGAGTTTCATGCCTCGTTCGTCCAATTGTTGTGTGTTACTACGCATGGACAACGTGGCGGCGGTCCAATACATCAACCGTTTGGGGGGCACCAGGTCCAAGATCCTGGCGGTTCTTGCCAAAGACTTCTGGCATTTTTGCCTGGCCCGCAACATTATACCGGTAGCGGAGTACATTCCGGGGGTCTCCAATACGGTGGCCGATTGGAACTCTCGCTATCTCATCGATTCCAGCGACTGGCGGCTGGATCGCTCCATCTTCCTGCAACTACGGCAACTGTGGGGTCCGTTGCAAGTGGACCTTTTCGCGTCCCGCCTCAATCGGCAACTGCCCCGTTTTTTCAGCTGGAGACCGGACCCAGAGGCATCTGCGGTAGACGCTCTCCGCCTCGTCTGGCCGACGGGAACGCATTATGCTTTTCCTCCCTTTCTATTGATCCCCCGGGTTCTCCTACATGCGACGAACCAGAGAGCGACGGTTGTGATGATCACCCCTTGGTGGCCGACGCAGCCATGGTTTCCCCTCCTTCTGGGGATGGCTGTGGATTATCCCAGAGTGCTACCCCACTTTCCACACCTTCTCACCAACCCGACCGGGGATCTCCATCCTCTGATAATGGAAGGCAAACTTCCTCTCCTAGCGTGGTTGGTTTCGGGGTCTCAGACGCGGATCACGACCTTTCAAAATCAGCTAGGGATCTCCTCGCCCTGGCCTGGGCCCCCGGGACTAGATCGGCTTATCGATCAGCCTGGAGGCTCTGGGTTCGTTGGTGTGATCAACGGCAGGCTGATCCCGTACATGCACCTGTGTCTGTAGTGGTGAACTATCTGGCAGATTCTTTTGAATCTGGCAAATCCTACAGTTCCATTAATGTATACCGATCGGCTATTGCGGCTTACCATTGCCCTGTGGACTCCCTACCGATCGGCAAACACCCGCTGGTTTGTAGACTTTTGCGCGGCATAAAATTTCAACGTCCCCCTAGGCCTAGGTATCATTCGACCTGGGATGTCTCCAGGCTGCTCGATATGTTTACTTCATGGCCGGACAATGACGACCTCTCCCTGAAAAGGTTGTCATATAAGTTGACGGTCCTTCTTTGTTTGGTGTCCATCAAACGTGTCTCCGACGTGAAGGCTTTGGACGTCTCTAGACGACAATTTTCGCCTCAGGGAGTGAGATTCTCGGTGGTCCGTAGGACCAAGACGGGTATTCATTCGTTTTTTTATCCGTTTTTTCCTGCGCATCCGAAGCTTTGCGTTGTTCGTTGCCTACAGGCGTACGAATCACAGACGGCGGATCTGCGCTCTCCGGATTCCCCTCAGCTCCTCGTCTCTTATGTCAGACCCCATCTTCCAGTTGCCTCCGCTACTCTAGCGCGTTGGGTACGTTCCGCCATGGATATGGCGGGTATTGATATATCTCTGTTCGGAGCTCACTCGTCCAGGGGCGCTATGGCTACGAAGATAGTCACAGCAGGGGGCTCCCTCTCCGACTTATTGATGGCGGCTGATTGGTCTTCAGAGACCACCTTCCGTCAGTTCTACTTCAGACCGGAGGACCACGTGTCTATGTCAGTCTTATAATACTCTAGCTGTTTATTACTTCTCTGTCTTAACTAGTTGTTAGCTTCGAACTTGCATAAGATATGAGCCTCCTGTCTGATATATAAATCGAGATTTTCCTAGCTTGTGACGGAAAATATTAGTTATATGAAGACAGGAGGCGAGTATCTTCCCTCCCTACCCACCCTATTACGACTTTTTGTTCTCTTTACAGGATATTGAACGCAAAGGCGGTGTTCCTGAGTTTGGTTGACCGGTCGTTTTCCGGCTGTTTGGTTCCTCTACGGTCCCCGTTGGGACGAAGTTGGGTTTTCCCTGCCATCTAGGCTTCTGCTGCCCGAGGTCGAAGGACCGAGTGTTCGCGGGCAACTGTGGATGTCTGGATAAAGTCGTTTGTGCGGTTCTGATTCGCATGAAGAAAGAGGAAGATCTATATGGGGGCAGTCCTTATATAGGGGCTACGGAGGAGGAGTGACTACTGTGGCCCTAGGACTGCTGGGAGTTGTAGTTTTTTCTTTTATTAAATTGAATACCAAAGTGTTCTGCTATGGGCATTATTAAAGAAAGAATAATGCATAAGATACTCGCCTCCTGTCTTCATATAACTAATATTTTCCGTCACAAGCTAGGAAAATCTCGATTTATAGAGAGGAAGCCTATCCAGACCCTTCTCTAGTATCTCCATATATATATATATATATATATATAGAAATAATACACAGTTATAGAGAGGAAGCCTATCCAGACCCTTCTCTAGTATCTCCATATATATATATAGAAATAATATACAGTTATAGAGAGGAAGCCTATCCAGACCCTTCTCTAGTATCTCCATATATATATATATATATAGAAATAATATACAGTTATAGAGAGGAAGCCTATCCAGACCCTTCTCTAGTATCTCCATATATATATAGAAATAATATACAGTTATAGAGAGGAAGCCTATCCAGACCCTTCTCTAGTATCTCCATATATATATATATAGAAATAATATACAGTTATAGAGAGGAAGCCTATCCAGACCCTTCTCTAGTATCTCCATATATATATATATATATAGAAATAATATACAGTTATAGAGAGGAAGCCTATCCAGACCCTTCTCTAGTATCTCCATATATATATATATATAGAAATAATATACAGTTATAGAGAGGAAGCCTATCCAGACCCTTCTCTAGTATCTCCATATATATATATATATATAGAAATAATATACAGTTATAGAGAGGAAGCCTATCCAGACCCTTCTCTAGTATCTCTATATATATATATATAGAAATAATATACAGTTATAGAGAGGAAGCCTATCCAGACCCTTCTCTAGTATCTCCATATATATAGAAATAATATACAGTTATAGAGAGGAAGCCTATCCAGACCCTTCTCTAGTATCTCCATATATATATATATAGAAATAATATACAGTTATAGAGAGGAAGCCTATCCAGACCCTTCTCTAGTATCTCCATATATATATATATAGAAATAATATACAGTTATAGAGAGGAAGCCTATCCAGACCCTTCTCTAGTATCTCCATATATATATATAGAAATAATATACAGTTATAGAGAGGAAGCCTATCCAGACCCTTCTCTAGTATCTCCATATATATATATAGAAATAATATACAGTTATAGAGAGGAAGCCTATCCAGACCCTTCTCTGGTATCTTCATATATATATATATATAGAAATAATATACAGTTATAGAGAGGAAGCCTATCCAGACCCTTCTCTAGTATCTTCATATATATATATATATATATAGAAATAATATACAGTTATAGAGAGGAAGCCTATCCAGACCCTTCTCTAGTATCTCCATATATATATATAGAAATAATATACAGTTATAGAGAGGAAGCCTATCCAGACCCTTCTCTAGTATCTCCATATATATATATATATAAATAATATACAGTTATAGAGAGGAAACCTATCCAGACCCTTCTCTAGTATCTCTCTCTATATATATAGAAATAATATACAGTTATAGAGAGGAAGCCTATCCAGACCCTTCTCTAGTATCTCCATATATATATATAGAAATAATATACAGTTATAGAGAGGAAGCCTATCCAGACCCTTCTCTAGTATCTCCATATATATACATAGAAATAATATACAGTTATAGAGAGGAAGCCTATCCAGACCCTTCTCTAGTATCTCCATATATATATATATATATATAGAAATAATATACAGTTATAGAGAGGAAGCCTATCCAGACCCTTCTCTAGTATCTCCATATATATATATATATATAGAAATAATATACAGTTATAGAGAGGAAGCCTATCCAGACCCTTCTCTAGTATCTCCATATATATATATATAGAAATAATATACAGTTATAGAGAGGAAGCCTATCCAGACCCTTCTCTAGTATCTCCATATATATATATATATATAGAAATAATATACAGTTATAGAGAGGAAGCCTATCCAGACCCTTCTCTAGTATCTCTATATATATATATAGAAATAATATACAGTTATAGAGAGGAAGCCTATCCAGACCCTTCTCTAGTATCTTCATATATATATATATAGAAATAATATACAGTTATAGAGAGGAAGCCTATCCAGACCCTTCTCTAGTATCTCCATATATATATAGAAATAATATACAGTTATAGAGAGGAAGCCTATCCAGACCCTTCTCTAGTATCTCCATATATATATATATATAGAAATAATATACAGTTATAGAGAGGAAGCCTATCCAGACCCTTCTCTAGTATCTCCATATATATAGAAATAATATACAGTTATAGAGAGGAAGCCTATCCAGACCCTTCTCTAGTATCTCCATATATATATATATAGAAATAATATACAGTTATAGAGAGGAAGCCTATCCAGACCCTTCTCTAGTATCTCCATATATATATATATAGAAATAATATACAGTTATAGAGAGGAAGCCTATCCAGACCCTTCTCTAGTATCTCCATATATATATATATAGAAATAATATACAGTTATAGAGAGGAAGCCTATCCAGACCCTTCTCTAGTATCTCCATATATATATATATATAGAAATAATATACAGTTATAGAGAGGAAGCCTATCCAGACCCTTCTCTAGTATCTCCATATATATATATATATAGAAATAATATACAGTTATAGAGAGGAAGCCTATCCAGACCCTTCTCTAGTATCTCCATATATATATATATATAGAAATAATATACAGTTATAGAGAGGAAGCCTATCCAGACCCTTCTCTAGTATCTCCATATATATATATATAGAAATAATATACAGTTATAGAGAGGAAGCCTATCCAGACCCTTCTCTAGTATCTCCATATATATATATATATATATAGAAATAATATACAGTTATAGAGAGGAAGCCTATCCAGACCCTTCTCTAGTATCTCCATATATATATATATATAGAAATAATATACAGTTATAGAGAGGAAGCCTATCCAGACCCTTCTCTAGTATCTCCATATATATATATATATAGAAATAATATACAGTTATAGAGAGGAAGCCTATCCAGACCCTTCTCTAGTATCTCCATATATATATAGAAATAATATACAGTTATAGAGAGGAAGCCTATCCAGACCCTTCTCTAGTATCTCCATATATATAGAAATAATATACAGTTATAGAGAGGAAGCCTATCCAGACCCTTCTCTAGTATCTCCATATATATATATATAGAAATAATATACAGTTATAGAGAGGAAGCCTATCCAGACCCTTCTCTAGTATCTCCATATATATATATATAGAAATAATATACAGTTATAGAGAGGAAGCCTATCCAGACCCTTCTCTAGTATCTCCATATATATATATATATAGAAATAATATACAGTTATAGAGAGGAAGCCTATCCAGACCCTTCTCTAGTATCTCCATATATATATATATATATAGAAATAATATACAGTTATAGAGAGGAAGCCTATCCAGACCCTTCTCTAGTATCTCCATATATATATATAGAAATAATATACAGTTATAGAGAGGAAGCCTATCCAGACCCTTCTCTAGTATCTCCATATATATATATATAGAAATAATATACAGTTATAGAGAGGAAACCTATCCAGACCCTTCTCTAGTATCTCTCTCTATATATATAGAAATATTATACAGTTATAGAGAGGAAGCCTATCCAGACCCTTCTCTAGTATCTCCATATATATATATATATATATATATATATAGAAATAATATACAGTTATAGAGAGGAAGCCTATCCAGACCCTTCTCTAGTATCTCCATATATATATATATAGAAATAATATACAGTTATAGAGAGGAAGCCTATCCAGACCCTTCTCTAGTATCTCTATATATATATATATATATAGAAATAATATACAGTTATATATCAGACAGGAGGCTCGTATCTTGCATTAATCTTTCTTTATTAATGCCCATAGCAGAAAAATTAAAACTTTTATTTTAATGTATTCAAAGAAAAACTTTCTCGAAACTACAACTCCCAGCAGTCCCTTTGAGGTCTCAATAGCCAATCATAGCCAGGTGACTCATATAAAGGGGCTGCAGTGTCATAACTCCTCCTCTTTCTTTCTGCTCATAGCGACAGATAAGTATAGATTTTCACTCTCTTATATAGGTGTATATTTTATCTATTATTACCTCATCTTATTGTTCAGGTATATATACTAACTTACTCTCCTGACCTCTCTCCCTGCTAGTGATTGCACCTACATTCATTGGCTGGGGTCAATCTGAGGTCAGCTTTTTTTTTTTCTGACACGGCACTTGTTGCGACAGTGTTTTTTCCCTTCCTTATCCCTGCGCACGTCGGCCTCGCGGTCGCTCTCTGCGCCCTCTTTCCCCATCTAACCTTTTTCCATTGGCGCCGTCTTTTCGGCGCCATTTTGCCTTCTTCTTCCCCTCAGGTTGCCGTTCCCGCCGCTCGCGGCCTTCCCGCGCAGCTGACGCGCGTGGAGGGGGCGGCGCGTTCTAGGGGCGGCACCTATCTACCAATCAGAGACCCGGAGAGACGTAATCTCGCGAGATTTCGTCTCTGGGCTCACAGCCTCCACTGTACCTCCCACTGAAGTGCTCAGTTCAGCGCCAGCGGTGAGGAGAATAGGAGCCTGTACGTCACTGAGCATATATATATACTCAAATACAGGTTTTTTCCCCTCTTTTATTACAGCGACTACAGGCTATAGCCTCTTAGTGCAGGTTAACCCTCTCCTGCCCTCTCTCTCTGCAGTTCAGAGTTATATATATACATATACTATATATATCTATTTACCTATAATCTGATTTTTTAGACAAACTACATTATCATGTCTGAGGAAGCCAATGCCAGTTCCCTACCGGGGCTGAGCTCCCAACCTGAGACCACGCAGTTTATGACAGCTGCGCAAATTCAAGACCTGATCAGCAAATCGGTCCAAGCGGCTCTTGCATCCGCTGTACTACCATCAGGGTCTCATCAACCTTTACCACCAATTCCGTTGTCACTCACTAATGATCCGGTGACTAAAAGAGGGAAAGCCTCACACAAGCGTAAGCACACAGTGCCCGCTTACGACTCCCCGGCAGGGGAAGATACATCCATGCTCCGGGCAGCCTCTACCACGGCCTGCCAACCCACACTACCTCCAGACTCTCACCGACCCTCGGGCCTCGAGGAGAATACAACTAAGAGGCATAGGTCCGCCAGGCGGGCAAAACCAGACTCCTATGTGGACTCCTCTGATGAGGATACGTCCGATGAGTCTGAATCCTCTGCAGAGTCTGAATCCCATGAGGAGGAAGGTGGGACTACAGCATTGCCCAACAACGCTACCCCTGAGACCCAGGGCGAAACCATACTTGACTCTCTCGGAGAGCCATTCTTCGACCCGGATGCGATTTCTCACCCCCGCTCCGGAGATTGGGCTCCTCTCCCACAAGTTTCTAATTTCATTGAACATTGGACCCGTAGGTCCCTGGAGAAGTCGAATAGAAACAAACTTAAGGCAGAATGCCCTAGACCCTCGATCCCGAGGAAAGTGACCGCTACCCCTGAGGTAGATCCTGTCCTCATGAAATATCTCACAAAAAATGGTAAATTCCCTAAGAAAGGCATTGAACGGTCCTTTAGATCGATACAAGACCGTATCCTGGACCTCCTGGGACCTTTAACGAAGATCCTAAACCTTTCTGAACAGGCAGCTGCATCCAGCCAGCCTGTAGACCTCAACCAACTTCGAGGTTGGGCCCAGAGGGCCATTTGTATGCTTGGATCCGCCAATACTACTTGTTCAACTGAAAGGCGGAGATCCATACTGATGAGGCTGGATCCTCAACTATCACATCTGGCTGAATCCGAACCAGGTCCCTCAGCCGAGGGCATGCTTTTTGGTGATACTCTTATAAAGGATATCAATAAATTTGTGGGTTTATTTACCTCTCTGGACAAGGCCCAAACGTCCTTAAGGAAATCCGGATCCTCAAATAAGGTTTTTGCTAAGGCCGGCAGAAATAAGGGCCGCTCTGCCGGCCGGTCTAATGCCTACAGGCCACCACCTAGAGCCACAGCTCAATACGCACAGGCTCCTCCATCCTACCCGCTCCCTGTGGCGCAACCCGCGCCGTTCTTCCCTCCCAGAGGTAGACCTTGGAGAGGACGTGGTGCCAGAGGCTATCCCCGTTCCCGTCCATATACCGGTGAGTACTCCTCTTCACACACACTCGCATATCCCTGTGGGGGGCAGACTGCAGTCTTTTACCCACGCCTGGTCTGCGATTACGGCAGACTCATGGATTCTCAACACCGTAGCAGGGTATCAAATAGAATTCCACTCACCTCCGGAGTTGGACATAATCCCACCCCCCATAAGATTCTCAAATCTAAACACTACCCTCATAGACAACGAATTACAGGATCTCCTGTCCAAGCGAGCAGTGATAGAGGTCAACTCGTCATCCCAGGGGTTCATCAGCAACCTCTTCTTAGTCAAGAAGAAGGGTGGCGGATTCCGCCCAGTTATAAACCTGAACCAACATGTAGTGTATCGACACTTCAAAATGGAGGGGATCCACTTCCTTCGGGACCTCCTGTGGCCAGGGGATTGGCTGATAAAGGTAGACTTAAAAGATGCCTACCTTACCGTACCCATTCATCCCTCCTCTCAACATTTTCTCCGCTTCCTTTGGAGAGGTCGAATGTGGCAATTCACTTGCCTCCCCTTCGGCCTATCATCCGCTCCATGGTGCTTCACCAAACTCCTGAAGCCCGTGGTTGCATCCCTGCGCAGCAGGGGAGTAAGGATGATCATATATCTAGACGACCTACTTATCATGGCTCGATCCAGGACTCAAGCCATTACTCATATGGATTGGACGATTTCTCTGTTAGAGGGCTTGGGTTTCCTGATCAATCACGAAAAATCTGTGCTCACCCCGGCTCAGGAAATGGAGTTCCTTGGCTTTTTGGTAGATACCAAACAAGCGGTTCTCCGCCTCCCCAAGTCCAAGCTAGCCCTTATTCGCAAGGAGATCAGGGCTGTACTTCGGAAGGGTCACGTATCACTACGTGTCCTTGCGCGTCTGGTGGGTCTACTTTCGGCCTCCATCCAGGCTATCTTTCCGGCCCCACTCCATTATCGGGCCCTCCAGAGGCTAAAAACACTGCACCTTCAACAGGGCCTCAAATATGCAGACGAGGTACCCCTCTGTCCAGAAGCCGCGGAAGAATTACAATGGTGGCTTCGTCATGCCGTCGAGTGGAATGGCAAGACCATATTCAACTCCAGCCCGGACGTCATCATAGAGTCGGATGCAAGCCGACAGGGCTGGGGTGCTCGGTGCGGAGAATCCTCCACAGGAGGGACGTGGTCCACAGAAGAGTCTCTGTTACACATCAACGCGCTGGAACTCTTGGCGGCATTTTTCGCCCTCAGAAGTTTCTTACCACACGCATACAACTGCTGTGTGTTATTGCGCATGGACAATGTAACGGCGGTTCAATACATCAACCGCCTGGGAGGTTCGAGGTCCAAAATCCTGGCGGATATCGCGAAGGATTTTTGGCACTTCTGCCTTCTCCGAGACATCACACCAGTGGCGGAATACATCCCGGGAGTTTCCAACTCAGTGGCGGATTGGAATTCCCGCTACCTGATCGACGCAAGCGATTGGAAGCTGGATCGCTTGGTTTTCCTGACGTTACAGCGGATTTGGGGTCCATTTCGGTTGGACCTATTCGCCTCACGCCTCAACCACCAGCTGCCCCAATTCTACAGCTGGAGGCCGGACCCAGAAGCTCGCGCAGTCGACGCGTTTCGACAACACTGGCCGGCAGGGACACACTATGCGTTTCCACCGTTTCCAATGATTCCCAAGGTTCTCCTTCATGTGATGAACCAGAGAGCGACAATCGTGCTGATCACCCCCTGGTGGCCGACTCAACCGTGGTTCCCTCTCCTACTTGGGATGGCGATCGATTATCCACGGTTGCTCCCTCACTTCCCTCATCTCCTCACCAATCCAACCAAGGATCTCCATCCTCTGGTACGGCAGGGCAACCTGCCTCTCCTTGCGTGGTTGGTTTCGGGGTCTCAGAATCAGATAACGAACTTTCAAGATCGGCTAGGGACCTCCTCGCCCTGGCCTGGGCCCCCGGGACACGATCGGCATATCGATCAGCCTGGGGACTCTGGGTTCGTTGGTGTGATCAACGACAGGTTGATCCAGTTCACGCTCCTGTGTCCGTAGTGATCAATTACCTAGCGGACTCCTTTGAGTCGGGAAAATCTTTTAGTTCTATCAATGTCTACCGCTCGGCCATCTCAGCGTACCATTGTCCAGTAGACACTTTACCCATCGGCAAACATCCTCTGGTTTGTCGACTCCTGAGGGGCATTAAGTTTAAACGGCCCCCGCGTCCCAAATACCAGGCCACTTGGGACGTCTCTAAAATTCTAGCCTTGTTCTCCGCATGGGCGGAGAACGATGCCCTTCCTTTACGATTACTATCCTTTAAGCTGACCGTTCTTTTATGTTTGGTCTCCATAAAACGGGTATCAGATGTGAAAGCGCTGGATGTCTCCAGGCGTCAATTCTCGCCGGATGGCGTTCGATTCTCCGTCGTTCGTAGGACCAAGACCGGGATTCACACGGTCTTTTATCCTTTCTTCCCTGATCATCCCCGGCTCTGTGTTGTTCGTTGCCTACAGGCATACGAATCTCTGACGTCGGGCTTGCGGTCTCCAGATTCCTCTCAGCTCCTTATTTCCTATGTCCGGCCCCATTCACCGGTGTCATCGGCTACTTTAGCCCGATGGGTTCGGTCCGCCATGGATATGGCGGGCATAGACGTCTCCCTGTTCGGCGCGCACTCCTCCAGGGGTGCCATGGCCACTAAGGTGGTTACTTCAGGGGGCTTGTCACGATGCCGGCTGGCAGGAGGTGGATCCTCTGTGCCAGAGAGGGATTGGCGAGGACCGTGCTAGTGGACCGGTTCTAAGTCACTACTGGTTTTCACCAGAGCCCGCCGCAAAGCGGGATGGTCTTGCTGCGGCGGTAGTGACCAGGTCGTATCCACTAGCAACGGCTCAACCTCTCTGACTGCTGAAGATAGGCGCGGTACAAGGGAGTAGACAGAAGCAAGGTCGGACGTAGCAGAAGGTCGGGGGCAGGCGGCAAGGTTCGTAGTCAGGGTGGATAGCAGAAGTTCTGGTACACAGGCTTTAGACACACAAAACGCTTTCACTAGGCACAAGGGCAACAAGATCCGGCAAGGAAGTGCAAGGGAGGAGATCAGATATAGCCAGGGAGCAGGTGGAAGCCAATTAAGCTAATTGGGCCAGGCACCAATCATTGGTGCACTGGCCCTTTAAGTCTCAGGGAGCTGGCGCGCGCGCGCCCTAGAGAGCGGAGCCGCGCGCGCCAGCACATGACAGCAGGGGACGGGAACGGGTAAGTGACCTGGGATGCGATTCGCGAGCGGGCGCGTCCCGCTGTGCGAATCGCATCCCCGACGGCCATGACAGTGCAGCGCTCCCGGTCAGCGGGACCGACCGGGGCGCTGCGGAGAGAGAGACGCCGTACGCGCTCCGGGGAGGAGCGGGGACCCGGAGCGCTAGGCGTAACAGTACCCCCCCCCTTAGGTCTCCCCTTCTCTTTGTCCGGTAACTGCCTCCCCTGGGATGAGGACACCGGGAAAGGATGGAGGGATTCCTCAACGGCAGGCAGAACAGCAGGAGTGGGAATGGGGAGGGAGGGCAGAGGGCGAGGCCTGGCACGGGGCAGTGTGACACCAGGACGAGGGCCATGAGGAGGCACCGAGGCTTGCCTGACTGGACTGGGAGGGGGGGAGAGGCACTTCTTAAGGCAGGCAGAGTCCATAACGACCTTAGGGAGACCGGATACAGGAGGAACCACAGGGTCACGGCAGGGAGTACTGGGAACCGGTTTAAGGCAGTCCTTGAAGCAAGAGGTACCCCAGCTCTTGATCTCCCCTGTGGACCAATCCAGGGTTGGGGAATGGTGTTGAAGCCAGGGTAGACCAAGGAGAATTTCGGAAGTGCAATTGGAGAGGACCAAAAATTCAATTTTCTCGTGATGAGGTCCGATGCACATTAGGAGGGGCTCCGTGCGGTAACGCACGGTGCAATCCAACCTGGCTCCGTTGACCGCGGAAATGTGGAGTGGCTTGACAAGACGGGTCATCGGGATGCGGAATTTATTCACCAAGGACTCCCGAATAAAATTCCCAGAGGCACCAGAGTCCAGGCAGGCCACGGCTGAGAGGGAAGAGCTGGCTGAAGTAGAAATCCGTACAGGCACCGTGAGACGTGGAGAAGCCGACTTAGCATCAAGAGACGCCACACCCACGAGAGCTGGGTGCGAGCGTGCGTTTCCCAGACGTGGAGGACGGATAGGGCAGTCCACCAAAAAATGTTCGGTACTGGCACAGTACAGACAAAGATTCTCTTCCTTACGGCGATTCCTCTCTTCCAGGGTCAGGCGAGACCGATCCACTTGCATGGCCTCCTTGGCGGGAGGCCTAGGCGCAGATTGCAATGGAGACTGTGGGAGAGGTGTCCAGAGATCTAAGTCTTTTTCCTGGCGGAGCTCTTGATGCCTCTCAGAAAAACGCATGTCAATGCGAGTGGCTAGATGAATGAGTTCATGCAGGTTAGCAGGAGTTTCTCGTGCGGCCAGAACATCTTTAATGTTGCTGGATAGGCCTTTTTTAAAGGTCGCGCAGAGGGCCTCATTATTCCAGGATAGTTCAGAAGCAAGAGTACGGAATTGTATGGCGTACTCGCCAACGGAAGAATTACCCTGGACCAGGTTCAGCAGGGCAGTCTCAGCAGAAGAGGCTCGGGCAGGTTCCTCAAAGACACTTCGAATTTCCGAGAAGAAGGAGTGTACAGAGGCAGTGACGGGGTCATTGCGGTCCCAGAGCGGTGTGGCCCATGACAGGGCTTTTCCAGACAGAAGGCTGACTACGAAAGCCACCTTAGACCTTTCAGTAGGAAACTGGTCCGACATCATCTCCAAGTGCAGGGAACATTGCGAAAGAAAGCCACGGCAAAACTTAGAGTCCCCATTAAATTTGTCCGGCAAGGACAGGCGGAGGCTAGGAGTGGCCACTCGCTGTGGAAGGGGTGCAGGAGCTGGCGGAGGAGATGATTGCTGTTGAAGTTGCGACTGAAGTTGGTGCACAATGGTGGACACTTCCGACAGCTGGTGGGTTAGATGGGCGATCTGTCGGGATTGCTGGGCGACCACCGTGGTGATATCAGAGATATAAGGCAGAGGAACTTCAGCGGGATCCATGGCCGGATCTACTGTCACGATGCCGGCTGGCAGGAGGTGGATCCTCTGTGCCAGAGAGGGATTGGCGAGGACCGTGCTAGTGGACCGGTTCTAAGTCACTACTGGTTTTCACCAGAGCCCGCCGCAAAGCGGGATGGTCTTGCTGCGGCGGTAGTGACCAGGTCGTATCCACTAGCAACGGCTCAACCTCTCTGACTGCTGAAGATAGGCGCGGTACAAGGGAGTAGACAGAAGCAAGGTCGGACGTAGCAGAAGGTCGGGGGCAGGCGGCAAGGTTCGTAGTCAGGGTGGATAGCAGAAGTTCTGGTACACAGGCTTTAGACACACAAAACGCTTTCACTAGGCACAAGGGCAACAAGATCCGGCAAGGAAGTGCAAGGGAGGAGATCAGATATAGCCAGGGAGCAGGTGGAAGCCAATTAAGCTAATTGGGCCAGGCACCAATCATTGGTGCACTGGCCCTTTAAGTCTCAGGGAGCTGGCGCGCGCCAGCACATGACAGCAGGGGACGGGAACGGGTAAGTGACCTGGGATGCGATTCGCGAGCGGGCGCGTCCCGCTGTGCGAATCGCATCCCCGACGGCCATGACAGTGCAGCGCTCCCGGTCAGCGGGACCGACCGGGGCGCTGCGGAGAGAGAGACGCCGTACGCGCTCCGGGGAGGAGCGGGGACCCGGAGCGCTAGGCGTAACAGGGCTCTCTGGCGGATCTGCTCTTAGCTGCGGATTGGTCGTCGGAGACGACTTTTCGCCAGTTTTACTTCAGACCGGAGTCTCATGTATCCATGTCGGTCCTGTCTAACGTGGGTTAAGCCCACCTGCTGATTTATATCGTATTGAAATGTTTGTTAGCTTTGAACTTGCAAGATACGAGCCTCCTGTCTGATATATAAATCGAGATTTTCCTAGCTAATGTGACGGAAAATATAAGTTATATGAAGACAGGAGGCGAGTATCTTCCCTCCCAACCCAACCCTATCATGGTGTTCTTTTCTTCTCTGTTTCAGGATACTGACGATGGCCTGTGTCTATGTGACGGCGGCTGAGTTGTTCCTGTTGTCCCCGTTGGGACGTTCTTTCTTCAGTTCGGTTATCTGGGAGCCAGCGGTCTGGAGACTGCTCATGCATCGGCGTTCCGGTTCCAGAGGTCCGTCGTGGAGTCGTGGAGTCAAGAGGAAGTCCATGTCCGGTTATCCTGTGTCGGCTATGGCGTCGAGTCAAGAAAGAGGAGGAGTTATGACACTGCAGCCCCTTTATATGAGCCACCTGGCTATGATTGGCTATTGAGACCTCAAAGGGACTGCTGGGAGTTGTAGTTTCAAGAAAGTTTTTCTTTGAATACATTAAAATAAAAGTTTTAATTTTTCTGCTATGGGCATTAATAAAGAAAGAATAATGCATAAGATACTCGCCTCCTGTCTTCATATAACTTATATTTTCCGTCACAAGCTAGGAAAATCTCGATTTATAGAGAGGAAGCCTATCCAGACCCTTCTCTAGTATCTCCATATATATATAGAAATAATATACAGTTATAGAGAGGAAGCCTATCCAGACCCTTCTCTAGTATCTCCATATATATATAGAAATAATATACAGTTATAGAGAGGAAGCCTATCCAGACCCTTCTCTAGTATCTCCATATATATATATATATAGAAATAATATACAGTTATAGAGAGGAAGCCTATCCAGACCCTTCTCTAGTATCTCCATATATATATATATATATATAGAAATAATATACAGTTATAGAGAGGAAGCCTATCCAGACCCTTCTCTAGTATCTCCATATATATATATAGAAATAATATACAGTTATAGAGAGGAAGCCTATCCAGACCCTTCTCTAGTATCTCCATATATATATATATAGAAATAATATACAGTTATAGATAGGAAGCCTATCCAGACCCTTCTCTAGTATCTCCATATATATATATATATATAGAAATAATATACAGTTATAGAGAGGAAGCCTATCCAGACCCTTCTCTAGTATCTCCATATATATATATATAGAAATAATATACAGTTATAGAGAGGAAGCCTATCCAGACCCTTCTCTAGTATCTCCATATATATATATATATAGAAATAATATACAGTTATAGAGAGGAAGCCTATCCAGACCCTTCTCTAGTATCTCCATATATATATATATAGAAATAATATGCAGTTATAGAGAGGAAGCCTATCCAGACCCTTCTCTAGTATCTCCATATATATATAGAAATAATATACAGTTATAGAGAGGAAGCCTATCCAGACCCTTCTCTAGTATCTCCATATATATATAGAAATAATATACAGTTATAGAGAGGAAGCCTATCCAGACCCTTCTCTAGTATCTCCATATATATATATAGAAATAATATACAGTTATAGAGAGGAAGCCTATCCAGACCCTTCTCTAGTATCTCCATATATATATATAGAAATAATATACAGTTATAGAGAGGAAGCCTATCCAGACCCTTCTCTAGTATCTCCATATATATATATAGAAATAATATACAGTTATAGAGAGGAAACCTATCCAGACCCTTCTCTAGTATCTCCATATATATATATATAGAAATAATATACAGTTATAGAGAGGAAGCCTATCCAGACCCTTCTCTAGTATCTCCATATATATATATATATAGAAATAATATACAGTTATAGAGAGGAAGCCTATCCAGACCCTTCTCTAGTATCTCCATATATATATATATATATAAATAATATACAGTTATAGAGAGGAAGCCTATCCAGACCCTTCTCTAGTATCTCCATATATATATATAAATAATATACAGTTATAGAGAGGAAGCCTATCCAGACCCTTCTCTGGTATCTCCATATATATATATAGAAAAGTAAAGATGATGCAGCACTCCACAATAATGCATAAGGTGGTGTTTATTCCAGCATGTGCAAAGACAACGTTTCACCAGTCTCTCACTGGCTTTCTCAAGTAACTGATAGTGACATAGGTGGGTATAAATAGACCTCCCATTCGGTCATGTGACATAATTAGCAAAACAATTTACATAAGTAAACCAGGTGCATACAAAATAACAGTGAATATCTTGAACATTACATAACGTATAGAGTATCAAAGTGTATATACATGTAATACAGTGATCAGAGATTAGATACTGATCATATAAAGTGTGAAAATAACATAAGTATACATGCAGGGGCGTGCAGACGTGAAATGCTTCCGGTTTCCTCGCCATGATGCCTGTGTTGCAGAGACGCCGATCCAGCGTGATACTGAAGAGATTCGCGGCTGTTAGCATCGCTTCCGGGTTGAGAGGAGGTAGCGGCGTCTAAATGACGTCATTGCTACCATGGAAACCTCTCTCCGTCATTAGCGCATGCGTAATGGGCCTGTGGAATGTAGAGAATGAACTGCTCATGCGTACTGTGAGTCGCGTCCTTGGCAACCAGTGCGTCCGTACCTTAGCGACCTTGCAACCAGGACTACTCAGCAGCTTCAGAGGTAGTGAGCGATGAGCGTATCCATGTGGGGCTTTTTCTGAGGTGAGTAATTAGTAAGTCTATTCACCATTCGTGGGTGTTGTTGTGAGGAAGAGAATGTGAAATCCCCATTAGAAAAAAGGAGAGTGGGGGGACCTGTTCCGTCTGTCGTTGTCCTTGGCAACAGGTATCCACACAGAAGCATAAAGAAAAAAAGGGGGGGAGTGGGCATCCCTTATTTATGAGCACACGCAAGTCTCCTAAATAGGATAGACATCTTTGCATATTTGTCCTGTCGGTGTGTTTGAACCGACCACAGGTCCTGTCAACCATCATAATTCCGTTGACAAGAACAACAAGGACATAACCGACAAAACAAGCAGAATCCTTTTTTAGTGCATATGCCGCCCGTCGGGGGCGGCCAAGAAGAGGAGGGCGCAAACACCAACGAGGTCGCAAAAACCAGAGCGCAGAAGTCGGGTCGTACCCAACAGCACAAGCAAACTCAACAACAAAGGAAGAAGTAACACTAAAAAAAGCAGAGACTGTGGTAAATATCTCCTCTACTATACTTACTGAACAACAATTGTCTTTATTGTCAAAAGGTCTCAGTTTTTGCCCCAATGTACATAATGATTGGTTCCAATTAGAACTTGATTTTGTGAACTTTATCCGCAGTTTAAAACTGAAAATATGGTTTAGCCAAAACCCATTTGAGTCCTCTGGTACACAGGCATTGCTTAACCAGAAGACCCATGGGTTTGTATTTAAAGATTATGATTTACCTTCTAAAAGTGAGTTTCAACCACCCATTGAATCACATGTCATTTCTACTTTTATTGATTGTGTTAAACGTGAATTTACGCATATCAAAGAACAACATTATTTATGAGCACACGCAAGTCTCCTAAATAGGATAGACATCTTTGCATATTTGTCCTGTCGGTGTGTTTGAACCGACCACAGGTCCTGTCAACCATCATAATTCCGTTGAGCTGTCGGTGTATGTGAACCGATCCCATGCTCCAGATCACTGTGCGTGTACCGGTACCAACTGTGCGCTCTAGGTAGTAAAACTGAAAAAAGGAAAGAATGTGAATGCCATGTTGTATAGGATCACATTAGAGGCTCCCACATACACAGAAGGTCACATATATATCTCTCACGGACATAGACAACCCTGTCTAGTGTGTATAAGGGATATAAGAGGGGGGTGTCTAAAGAGAGATGCTCATGGACATGTGCATACTCAGCACCAGGTCGAGTGGCTGTTGTCAGAAAAAAACCAACCGTAGCCACTGGCCGACCTAGACCCCTCATCCCACACACTATTGCAGACATGTGTCTATATAGGTCCCTCATTCATAAAAACAGTCATGCCGGAGCTCTGAGGATATGAAGTGTGGTTGGTACAACACAAAACAGTAAAGTAGATGGTACAGGTGTATGAAGGCAAGTGTGCAGAAGGGAATGTTGCCCAAGAAAATTGAGTAGAGAATAGATGTAAGAACAATGTTAGAAAGGGGAATAAAGTTACCTGGATGAAAATTATCGCATAATGAGAAGAGGAAAGGTGAATGAGTAGATTGTATAGTCCAGTATGGAATCCAATGATAGATATGGAGTGAACTCCGAATTGGTGGACGGCATCATGGCAAGTACCCGGTGTGTAAGTGGTCTAAAAACAAAAGAGAGTAGCATAATTAAAATTGATATAATATATAGTAATATATACAAATGGTGTGATACCTATCACTATCACCTAAAGCTTGGTGGGGGAGCTGATTGTCAAGGGGCTAGGTCAATCAACGTTTAAGCATTTTAGGAAGCACTGTGAACTCCACATTGAGTCCTTTTGGTTTCAAACAATCGAGGTTGTGTATCCATCTAAGTTCTCTGGTTTTGAGCATGGTTATGCGATCACCGCCCCTCGTTGGTGGGGGGATGTGATCGACCAGCATGCCCCTAAGTTCAGATTCCATATGTTTAGCTTCAGTGAAATGTTTGGACACCGGTAAGTCCATACGCTTTTTTCTTATAGAGTATCTGTGTTGGTTTAGGCGGGTTCGGAAATCGTTCTTTGTTTCCCCCACATAAATCAAATTGCAAGGACACCAAAGTATATAGATGACATGATCACTTTCACATGTCAGGTAAAATTTAATGGGATATTCCTTCTTGGTTTGTGGATGTATAAATGTATTGCCCTTATTAATATATTTACAACTAACGCATCTGAGGCATGGAAAACATCCTTTGGATTTGATAGACATATATTTCTGATTCTTTCTAGGACCTGCGATGTCAGCTTTAATCAGGTGGTCCCTAAGGTTCCGTGACCTACGGTAAGACATTAAAGGGGGGATTTGGAATTCTTTTATCTGGGGAAAATTGTTTTTAACAAGGTGCCAGTGTTTTTTTATGGCTCTAGATATCTTATTGGATGTTTCATTATATGTGGAAATAAAGGGTATACGGTTAAGTTGGTCTTTTTTGTGAGATTGAGATTTGCCTAGTCTCCTCTCGGTTTTTACCCTCTGTACATGTTTTGAGATGATGCCCGCTGGGTATCCTCTATCTCTGAAAAGTTTAACCATATGATCTACTGCCGTCTCAAATTTATCCTCTGTGTCTGTAATTCGACTAGCTCTTAGAAGTTGGCTGTAAGGTAATGAAGATATCATGGGTCTGGGGTGTGAAGATTCGAATTTCAGAAGGGTGTTACAATCTGTAGGTTTATAATAAATGTCTGTGGAGAGTCTGTTATTGCGAATGGTCACTTGTGTGTCTAGAAAATTGACGGTGTTGTCGGAAAAAGATAAGGTAAATTGCAAATTGGTGTCAATGTTATTGAGATACTTCTGGAAGTTTAGTAATTCCTCTGGTCCCCCTGTCCAGATGATGAAGATATCATCTATGTACCTCCACCACCCCAGTAAGTGACTGGAGTGGTGGGATACATAGACGTACTCCTCTTCAAACTCGGCCATAACAATGTTTGCGTATGTAGGCGCTACGTTGCTGCCCATAGCGGTCCCCCGTTTTTGAATATAGAATTCATCATTGAAGGAGAAATAATTATTCTCCAATACAAATGATAGTAGCTGTAAAATGAAGTCATTTTGCATATTAGTTAATTGGAGTTTTTTTAGAGCATTGCTCACTGCTCTGAAGCCCCTGTCATGTTGAATTGAGGTGTAAAGTGAGACTATATCAAACGAGGCTATAATGGCATCATCTGGTATATGTAATGGTTGAATCACTGATAAAAAGTGCATGGTATCCCTCAAGAAAGATTTTGTACCTGTGGCCAGGGGTCTGAGTACCTTATCCAAAAAAATTGAAACATGGTTGGATAGTGACCCTCTCCCCGAGACTATTGGTCTGCCGGGAGGGTCTTTCAACCGTTTATGTATTTTGGGGAGTAAGTAAAGTAATGGGGTAACCGGGTGTTCAATAAACAGAAATTCCTTAAGTTTTTTATCTATGATGAGATCGTCGGCCGCCTTGTCGAGTATCTCATTCAATTTCCGTAGCATGGATTTTTTAGGATCGTTCTGGAGTAATTCATACACTTCCCTATCACCTAGTTGTCTATGTGCCTCATTAAGGTAAGTACTCCTGTCCATCACCACAATTCCACCACCCTTATCTGCAGGTTTAATGATTAAATTGTGGTTTTGGATCAGTTCTTGCATGGCTATGATTTCTCCATGTGTCATATTGGGGTGTTTGAGTAATGTCTGTTGTTCTTTGATATGCGTAAATTCACGTTTAACACAATCAATAAAAGTAGAAATGACATGTGATTCAATGGGTGGTTGAAACTCACTTTTAGAAGGTAAATCATAATCTTTAAATACAAACCCATGGGTCTTCTGGTTAAGCAATGCCTGTGTACCAGAGGACTCAAATGGGTTTTGGCTAAACCATATTTTCAGTTTTAAACTGCGGATAAAGTTCACAAAATCAAGTTCTAATTGGAACCAATCATTATGTACATTGGGGCAAAAACTGAGACCTTTTGACAATAAAGACAATTGTTGTTCAGTAAGTATAGTAGAGGAGATATTTACCACAGTCTCTGCTTTTTTTAGTGTTACTTCTTCCTTTGTTGTTGAGTTTGCTTGTGCTGTTGGGTACGACCCGACTTCTGCGCTCTGGTTTTTGCGACCTCGTTGGTGTTTGCGCCCTCCTCTTCTTGGCCGCCCCCGACGGGCGGCATATGCACTAAAAAAGGATTCTGCTTGTTTTGTCGGTTATGTCCTTGTTGTTCTTGTCTTACTGTTCCATCTTCTATGTCTGTCTCATTTCTCTTTTGAAATCTTTTATAAGTAGATACGGTATTTTCCCATGTATAAACATGTCCATTAGTGTAGTCCTGGCAGTCACGGAACCATTTATGTCTTTTTGTTTCCTCAATCTGTACGCGTTGTTTCTCCAAATATGCTTGTTGTTTGTCAGATAGGTCACGCCATTCCTCCTCTGTGAGGGATGCTTTTAGGGCTATTTCTACCTCGGTTACTTTAGTTTTTAGTGTAGCCATATCACGTTGCAAAAATTCTATGTTCAGAAGTATAAGATCCAGTGAATATTTGTTGGAAATAGCTTCATAACAAGTACGAAAATCTGTGTCATTGGTAAATGCGTTGGTCCTAGGTTGGGCTCTCATGCCTCTCGGAATTCTCCTGGTGCGGTAGTATTCACTTAAGGTAGAAAGATGGAGTTGAACAGTGAGTAGTTTTTTGGTCTCACTTTCGTAGGACCGTTTTAAATCAATTTTGGATGGGTTATGTAAAAAAGAGGTGTTGATTGTCAAACTCCCCAAGATACGATCAGCGTCCACTTTGCTATAGGAAAACACATCTGTGGAATGCGGGGTAGAGATTGTTTCTATGTTAGTATCCATCTGTGTATCCATGATGTACCTGGGTGCACGCCTGTCGACCTTCAAACAGCAAAAAGATAAAGGCAGCACCTCAGTTGTCCAGAGTAGGAGAAGAAAATGAAAAAGGAGATGGGGTGCACGCATTCCTAGAACCTGGGTCCACTGGTTCCTCAATCCAGAAAAGTAAAGATGATGCAGCACTCCACAATAATGCATAAGGTGGTGTTTATTCCAGCATGTGCAAAGACAACGTTTCACCAGTCTCTCACTGGCTTTCTCAAGTAACTGATAGTGACATAGGTGGGTATAAATAGACCTCCCATTCGGTCATGTGACATAATTAGCAAAACAATTTACATAAGTAAACCAGGTGCATACAAAATAACAGTGAATATCTTGAACATTACATAACGTATAGAGTATCAAAGTGTATATACATGTAATACAGTGATCAGAGATTAGATACTGATCATATAAAGTGTGAAAATAACATAAGTATACATGCAGGGGCGTGCAGACGTGAAATGCTTCCGGTTTCCTCGCCATGATGCCTGTGTTGCAGAGACGCCGATCCAGCGTGATACTGAAGAGATTCGCGGCTGTTAGCATCGCTTCCGGGTTGAGAGGAGGTAGCGGCGTCTAAATGACGTCATTGCTACCATGGAAACCTCTCTCCGTCATTAGCGCATGCGTAATGGGCCTGTGGAATGTAGAGAATGAACTGCTCATGCGTACTGTGAGTCGCGTCCTTGGCAACCAGTGCGTCCGTACCTTAGCGACCTTGCAACCAGGACTACTCAGCAGCTTCAGAGGTAGTGAGCGATGAGCGTATCCATGTGGGGCTTTTTCTGAGGTGAGTAATTAGTAAGTCTATTCACCATTCGTGGGTGTTGTTGTGAGGAAGAGAATGTGAAATCCCCATTAGAAAAAAGGAGAGTGGGGGGACCTGTTCCGTCTGTCGTTGTCCTTGGCAACAGGTATCCACACAGAAGCATAAAGAAAAAAAGGGGGGGAGTGGGCATCCCTTATTTATGAGCACACGCAAGTCTCCTAAATAGGATAGACATCTTTGCATATTTGTCCTGTCGGTGTGTTTGAACCGACCACAGGTCCTGTCAACCATCATAATTCCGTTGACAAGAACAACAAGGACATAACCGACAAAACAAGCAGAATCCCTTTTTAGTGCATATGCCGCCCGTCGGGGGCGGCCAAGAAGAGGAGGGCGCAAACACCAACGAGGTCGCAAAAACCAGAGCGCAGAAGTCGGGTCGTACCCAACAGCACAAGCAAACTCAACAACAAAGGAAGAAGTAACACTAAAAAAAGCAGAGACTGTGGTAAATATCTCCTCTACTATACTTACTGAACAACAATTGTCTTTATTGTCAAAAGGTCTCAGTTTTTGCCCCAATGTACATAATGATTGGTTCCAATTAGAACTTGATTTTGTGAACTTTATCCGCAGTTTAAAACTGAAAATATGGTTTAGCCAAAACCCATTTGAGTCCTCTGGTACACAGGCATTGCTTAACCAGAAGACCCATGGGTTTGTATTTAAAGATTATGATTTACCTTCTAAAAGTGAGTTTCAACCACCCATTGAATCACATGTCATTTCTACTTTTATTGATTGTGTTAAACGTGAATTTACGCATATCAAAGAACAACAGACATTACTCAAACACCCCAATATGACACATGGAGAAATCATAGCCATGCAAGAACTGATCCAAAACCACAATTTAATCATTAAACCTGCAGATAAGGGTGGTGGAATTGTGGTGATGGACAGGAGTACTTACCTTAATGAGGCACATAGACAACTAGGTGATAGGGAAGTGTATGAATTACTCCAGAACGATCCTAAAAAATCCATGCTACGGAAATTGAATGAGATACTCGACAAGGCGGCCGACGATCTCATCATAGATAAAAAACTTAAGGAATTTCTGTTTATTGAACACCCGGTTACCCCATTACTTTACTTACTCCCCAAAATACATAAACGGTTGAAAGACCCTCCCGGCAGACCAATAGTCTCGGGGAGAGGGTCACTATCCAACCATGTTTCAATTTTTTTGGATAAGGTACTCAGACCCCTGGCCACAGGTACAAAATCTTTCTTGAGGGATACCATGCACTTTTTATCAGTGATTCAACCATTACATATACCAGATGATGCCATTATAGCCTCGTTTGATATAGTCTCACTTTACACCTCAATTCAACATGACAGGGGCTTCAGAGCAGTGAGCAATGCTCTAAAAAAACTCCAATTAACTAATATGCAAAATGACTTCATTTTACAGCTACTATCATTTGTATTGGAGAATAATTATTTCTCCTTCAATGATGAATTCTATATTCAAAAACGGGGGACCGCTATGGGCAGCAACGTAGCGCCTACATACGCAAACATTGTTATGGCCGAGTTTGAAGAGGAGTACGTCTATGTATCCCACCACTCCAGTCACTTACTGGGGTGGTGGAGGTACATAGATGATATCTTCATCATCTGGACAGGGGGACCAGAGGAATTACTAAACTTCCAGAAGTATCTCAATAACATTGACACCAATTTGCAATTTACCTTATCTTTTTCCGACAACACCGTCAATTTTCTAGACACACAAGTGACCATTCGCAATAACAGACTCTCCACAGACATTTATTATAAACCTACAGATTGTAACACCCTTCTGAAATTCGAATCTTCACACCCCAGACCCATGATATCTTCATTACCTTACAGCCAACTTCTAAGAGCTAGTCGAATTACAGACACAGAGGATAAATTTGAGACGGCAGTAGATCATATGGTTAAACTTTTCAGAGATAGAGGATACCCAGCGGGCATCATCTCAAAACATGTACAGAGGGTAAAAACCGAGAGGAGACTAGGCAAATCTCAATCTCACAAAAAAGACCAACTTAACCGTATACCCTTTATTTCCACATATAATGAAACATCCAATAAGATATCTAGAGCCATAAAAAAACACTGGCACCTTGTTAAAAACAATTTTCCCCAGATAAAAGAATTCCAAATCCCCCCTTTAATGTCTTACCGTAGGTCACGGAACCTTAGGGACCACCTGATTAAAGCTGACATCGCAGGTCCTAGAAAGAATCAGAAATATATGTCTATCAAATCCAAAGGATGTTTTCCATGCCTCAGATGCGTTAGTTGTAAATATATTAATAAGGGCAATACATTTATACATCCACAAACCAAGAAGGAATATCCCATTAAATTTTACCTGACATGTGAAAGTGATCATGTCATCTATATACTTTGGTGTCCTTGCAATTTGATTTATGTGGGGGAAACAAAGAACGATTTCCGAACCCGCCTAAACCAACACAGATACTCTATAAGAAAAAAGCGTATGGACTTACCGGTGTCCAAACATTTCACTGAAGCTAAACATATGGAATCTGAACTTAGGGGCATGCTGGTCGATCACATCCCCCCACCAACGAGGGGCGGTGATCGCATAACCATGCTCAAAACCAGAGAACTTAGATGGATACACAACCTCGATTGTTTGAAACCAAAAGGACTCAATGTGGAGTTCACAGTGCTTCCTAAAATGCTTAAACGTTGATTGACCTAGCCCCTTGACAATCAGCTCCCCCACCAAGCTTTAGGTGATAGTGATAGGTATCACACCATTTGTATATATTACTATATATTATATCAATTTTAATTATGCTACTCTCTTTTGTTTTTAGACCACTTACACACCGGGTACTTGCCATGATGCCGTCCACCAATTCGGAGTTCACTCCATATCTATCATTGGATTCCATACTGGACTATACAATCTACTCATTCACCTTTCCTCTTCTCATTATGCGATAATTTTCATCCAGGTAACTTTATTCCCCTTTCTAACATTGTTCTTACATCTATTCTCTACTCAATTTTCTTGGGCAACATTCCCTTCTGCACACTTGCCTTCATACACCTGTACCATCTACTTTACTGTTTTGTGTTGTACCAACCACACTTCATATCCTCAGAGCTCCGGCATGACTGTTTTTATGAATGAGGGACCTATATAGACACATGTCTGCAATAGTGTGTGGGATGAGGGGTCTAGGTCGGCCAGTGGCTACGGTTGGTTTTTTTCTGACAACAGCCACTCGACCTGGTGCTGAGTATGCACATGTCCATGAGCATCTCTCTTTAGACACCCCCCTCTTATATCCCTTATACACACTAGACAGGGTTGTCTATGTCCGTGAGAGATATATATGTGACCTTCTGTGTATGTGGGAGCCTCTAATGTGATCCTATACAACATGGCATTCACATTCTTTCCTTTTTTCAGTTTTACTACCTAGAGCGCACAGTTGGTACCGGTACACGCACAGTGATCTGGAGCATGGGATCGGTTCACATACACCGACAGCTCAACGGAATTATGATGGTTGACAGGACCTGTGGTCGGTTCAAACACACCGACAGGACAAATATGCAAAGATGTCTATCCTATTTAGGAGACTTGCGTGTGCTCATAAATAATGTTGTTCTTTGATATGCGTAAATTCACGTTTAACACAATCAATAAAAGTAGAAATGACATGTGATTCAATGGGTGGTTGAAACTCACTTTTAGAAGGTAAATCATAATCTTTAAATACAAACCCATGGGTCTTCTGGTTAAGCAATGCCTGTGTACCAGAGGACTCAAATGGGTTTTGGCTAAACCATATTTTCAGTTTTAAACTGCGGATAAAGTTCACAAAATCAAGTTCTAATTGGAACCAATCATTATGTACATTGGGGCAAAAACTGAGACCTTTTGACAATAAAGACAATTGTTGTTCAGTAAGTATAGTAGAGGAGATATTTACCACAGTCTCTGCTTTTTTTAGTGTTACTTCTTCCTTTGTTGTTGAGTTTGCTTGTGCTGTTGGGTACGACCCGACTTCTGCGCTCTGGTTTTTGCGACCTCGTTGGTGTTTGCGCCCTCCTCTTCTTGGCCGCCCCCGACGGGCGGCATATGCACTAAAAAAGGATTCTGCTTGTTTTGTCGGTTATGTCCTTGTTGTTCTTGTCAACGGAATTATGATGGTTGACAGGACCTGTGGTCGGTTCAAACACACCGACAGGACAAATATGCAAAGATGTCTATCCTATTTAGGAGACTTGCGTGTGCTCATAAATAAGGGATGCCCACTCCCCCCCTTTTTTTCTTTATGCTTCTGTGTGGATACCTGTTGCCAAGGACAACGACAGACGGAACAGGTCCCCCCACTCTCCTTTTTTCTAATGGGGATTTCACATTCTCTTCCTCACAACAACACCCACGAATGGTGAATAGACTTACTAATTACTCACCTCAGAAAAAGCCCCACATGGATACGCTCATCGCTCACTACCTCTGAAGCTGCTGAGTAGTCCTGGTTGCAAGGTCGCTAAGGTACGGACGCACTGGTTGCCAAGGACGCGACTCACAGTACGCATGAGCAGTTCATTCTCTACATTCCACAGGCCCATTACGCATGCGCTAATGACGGAGAGAGGTTTCCATGGTAGCAATGACGTCATTTAGACGCCGCTACCTCCTCTCAACCCGGAAGCGATGCTAACAGCCGCGAATCTCTTCAGTATCACGCTGGATCGGCGTCTCTGCAACACAGGCATCATGGCGAGGAAACCGGAAGCATTTCACGTCTGCACGCCCCTGCATGTATACTTATGTTATTTTCACACTTTATATGATCAGTATCTAATCTCTGATCACTGTATTACATGTATATACACTTTGATACTCTATACGTTATGTAATGTTCAAGATATTCACTGTTATTTTGTATGCACCTGGTTTACTTATGTAAATTGTTTTGCTAATTATGTCACATGACCGAATGGGAGGTCTATTTATACCCACCTATGTCACTATCAGTTACTTGAGAAAGCCAGTGAGAGACTGGTGAAACGTTGTCTTTGCACATGCTGGAATAAACACCACCTTATGCATTATTGTGGAGTGCTGCATCATCTTTACTTTTCTATATATATATATGGAGATACCAGAGAAGGGTCTGGATAGGCTTCCTCTCTATAACTGTATATTATTTATATATATATATGGAGATACTAGAGAAGGGTCTGGATAGGCTTCCTCTCTATAACTGTATATTATTTATATATATATATATATATGGAGATACTAGAGAAGGGTCTGGATAGGCTTCCTCTCTATAACTGTATATTATTTCTATATATATATATATATGGAGATACTAGAGAAGGGTCTGGATAGGCTTCCTCTCTATAACTGTATATTATTTCTATATATATATATATGGAGATACTAGAGAAGGGTCTGGATAGGTTTCCTCTCTATAACTGTATATTATTTCTATATATATATATGGAGATACTAGAGAAGGGTCTGGATAGGCTTCCTCTCTATAACTGTATATTATTTCTATATATATAGAGATACTAGAGAAGGGTCTGGATAGGCTTCCTCTCTATAACTGTATATTATTTCTATATATATATATATATATGGAGATACTAGAGAAGGGTCTGGATAGGCTTCCTCTCTATAACTGTATATTATTTCTATATATATATATATGGAGATACTAGAGAAGGGTCTGGATAGGCTTCCTCTCTATAACTGTATATTATTTCTATATATATATATGGAGATACTAGAGAAGGGTCTGGATAGGCTTCCTCTCTATAACTGTATATTATTTCTATATATATATATGGAGATACTAGAGAAGGGTCTGGATAGGCTTCCTCTCTATAACTGTATATTATTTCTATATATATATATATGGAGATACTAGAGAAGGGTCTGGATAGGCTTCCTCTCTATAACTGTATATTATTTCTATATATATATATGGAGATACTAGAGAAGGGTCTGGATAGGCTTCCTCTCTATAACTGTATATTATTTCTATATATATATATATGGAGATACTAGAGAAGGGTCTGGATAGGCTTCCTCTCTATAACTGCATATTATTTCTATATATATATGGAGATACTAGAGAAGGGTCTGGATAGGCTTCCTCTCTATAACTGTATATTATTTCTATATATATATGTGGAGATACTAGAGAAGGGTCTGGATAGGCTTCCTCTCTATAACTGTATATTATTTCTATATATATATATGGAGATACTAGAGAAGGGTCTGGATAGGCTTCCTCTCTATAACTGTATATTATTTCTATATATATATATAGAGATACTAGAGAAGGGTCTGGATAGGCTTCCTCTCTATAACTGTATATTATTTCTATATATATATATAGAGATACTAGAGAAGGGTCTGGATAGGCTTCCTCTCTATAACTGTATATTATTTCTATATATATATATATATGGAGATACTAGAGAAGGGTCTGGATAGGCTTCCTCTCTATAACTGTATATTATTTCTATATATATATATATGGAGATACTAGAGAAGGGTCTGGATAGGCTTCCTCTCTATAACTGTATATTATTTCTATATATATATATGGAGATACTAGAGAAGGGTCTGGATAGGCTTCCTCTCTATAACTGTATATTATTTCTATATATATATATATATATATATATGGAGATACTAGAGAAGGGTCTGGATAGGCTTCCTCTCTATAACTGTATATTATTTCTATATATATATATAGAGATACTAGAGAAGGGTCTGGATAGGCTTCCTCTCTATAACTGTATATTATTTCTATATATATATATATATATATGGAGATACTAGAGAAGGGTCTGGATAGGCTTCCTCTCTATAACTGTATATTATTTCTATATATATATATGGAGATACTAGAGAAGGGTCTGGATAGGCTTCCTCTCTATAACTGTATATTATTTCTATATATATATATGGAGATACTAGAGAAGGGTCTGGATAGGCTTCCTCTCTATAACTGTATATTATTTCTATATATATATATATGGAGATACTAGAGAAGGGTCTGGATAGGCTTCCTCTCTATAACTGTATATTATTTCTATATATATATATGGAGATACTAGAGAAGGGTCTGGATAGGCTTCCTCTCTATAACTGTATATTATTTCTATATATATATATATATATATATGGAGATACTAGAGAAGGGTCTGGATAGGCTTCCTCTCTATAACTGTATATTATTTCTATATATATATATGGAGATACTAGAGAAGGGTCTGGATAGGCTTCCTCTCTATAACTGTATATTATTTCTATATATATATATATATATAGAGATACTAGAGAAGGGTCTGGATAGGCTTCCTCTCTATAAGTGTATATTATTTCTATATGTATATATATATAGAAATAATATACAGTTATATATCAGACAGGAGGCGAGTATCTTATGCATTAATCTTTCTTTATTAATGCCCATAGCAGAAAACTATCTTTCTTTATATAATTCAAACAGAAAAAACTTTTCTTCTTTGAAAACGATGAAACAGACTACATATCCCAGCAGTCCTTGCAATCCTGATAGCCACTCCTATCCCAGTGACTCTATATAAAGGACTGCCTTAGTAACACTCCTTCTCTTTCTTTCTGCTCATGGCAGAGATAAGATAAGTATTACTTCAATTCATGTATAAATTACTTCTTAAATTGTTCCTACCTGTGCAGTATTCAGAATTGTTTTGTGTTTACACTTAACAATATCTTACTACTATATCTTTAAATATTTAATTCTTTTCTATTCAGGAGCTAATACCTTACCCAGGGAGATGACAGGGGATGATTTTCCATCTGATTCACCACAGCTTCTCACAGCTGCTCAAATTCAGGACCTCATCAGCAGATCTGTGCAGGCTGCACTGTCCTCTGCTGTTAACCCTTCCACCTCCCAGGTTACAAAGAGTAATGTTAAGAAAGGGAAAGCTCCTTTCAAACGCAGACACCTTACTGCGTATTCCGACTCCCCGGCAGGGGAAGTAGAATTGATGCATAAGACCGGACCCAACACGGCCGGTCAACCCAGCCTTCCTGAACAGAATCCTCAACGACCCTTGACTCACAAGGAGATACCACATAAACGCCTTAAGTCCCTTAGGCGAGCAAAGCCGAACTCCTTTAATGATACGTCTAATGACGAATCTTCAGAAGGATCCGAGGTGACAGTGACCACAGATTCTGATTCGGAGATTGAGGAAGCTGGGCTTATGTCTGACTTAAAAGAAGTCGACCCTGACTTGCCTTCTGAGGCCATCTTAGACTCCCTAGGGGAACCATTCTTCAACCCGGATGCAATATCGCATCCGCGGTCAGGTGACTGGGCACCCCTACCGCAAGTATCACAATATGTAGAATACTGGACAAGGAGGACCCTGGACAGGGTCAATAGGAACAAACTGAGGGCAGAATGCCCCAGGCCATTTGTCCCCAAAAAGGTGGCCCATACACCTGAAATTGATCCAGTACTGTTAAAGTACCTACTAAAAAATGGCAAGTATACCAAAAAAGGTATCGAGCGCTCATTTAAGGCGATACAAGATCGCATTTTAGACTTGTTGGGCCCTCTGACAAAAATATTAAATTTATCAGAACAAGCGGCTTCCACAGATGACCCAGTGGACTTGACCCAATTAAGAGGTTGGGCTCAGAGGGCCATCTGCCTCCTGGGTTCGGCCAATACTACATGCTCTACTGAGCGACGCAGGTCGATATTAATGAGACTCGACCCCCAGTTGTCTCATTTGGCTGAAACTGAGCCGGGACCTTCAGCCGAAGGCCTCCTATTTGGAGAGGATTTGATCAAAAACATAAACAAATTCGTTAGTCTGTTCACCAGCCTTGACAAGGCTCAATCCTCTCTTAAAAAGCCTGGTACTGGGACTAAGGTTTTTCACAAGGCCGGCAGAGGTAGGGGTCGCTCTGCCGGCCGTAACAATTATTACAGAGCTTATTCCAGACCCCCCGCTCAACCTTACGCTACCGCTCAACAGCAATATCCAATCCCTGTGGCACAACCGGCCCCTTTCTTTCCCCCACGAGGACGCCCCTGGAGGGGACGCGGAGGCAGAGGATTCCCTAGATCTCGTCCGCCCACTGGTGAGTATGATGCCACATTACCACACACACATACCTGTGGGGGGCAGGCTGCAGTATTTTACCCACGTCTGGTCCACGATTACAGCAGACGCGTGGATACTGGCAGCGGTAACGGGTTATCACATAGATTTCCTCTCTCAACCGGTCATGAACATCAGACCGCACCCCATTCATTTTTCTCCTCCAAATGTACGCCTCATAGACTTGGAACTAGAAGAACTCATATCAAAACAGGCGGTAGTAGAAGTCGATCCCTGGTCACCCGGGTTCGTAAGCACTCTCTTCTTAGTCAAGAAGAAAGACGGAGGTTATCGGCCGGTGATAAACTTAAGACAGTTAAACCAACATGTGACGTATCGTCACTTCAAAATGGAGGGGATACACTTACTGCGAGACCTCCTGATCCCGGGAGATTGGATGGTCAAGATAGACCTAAAGGATGCATATCTAACAATTCCCATGCATCCTGCCTCTCAGCAATTTCTAAGATTTCTATGGAGGGACAGAATGTGGCAATTTACTTGCCTACCCTTCGGTCTTTCATCAGCTCCATGGTGCTTCACCAAGATAATGAAGCCCGTCGTAGCCGCATTGCGATGCAGAGGCGTACGCCTGATAATATATCTGGACGACTTACTAATAATGGCACGTTCCAGAGAGCAAGCCAGTCTGCACAAAATGTGGACAGTGACATTACTGGAGGACCTAGGTTTCCTCATCAACCACAAAAAGTCAGTACTCTCTCCAGGTCAGGAGATAGAGTTTTTGGGGTTCTTAGTGGACACCAGACAGGCGGTACTACGTTTACCCAAGTCCAAACTGGCCTTGATTCGCAAGGAAATCAGGGCAGTCTTGCGAAAAGGCCGAGTATCGTTGAGAGTGATCTCACGTATAGTCGGTCTGCTAGCGGCCTCCATTCACGCCATTTTTCCGGCCCCGCTTCATTATCGGGCTCTGCAACGCCTCAAGACCCTACACTTACGGCAGGGTCTGCGTTATGCGGACGAGGTCACTCTTTGTCCAGAATCGGAGGAAGAGTTACGGTGGTGGCTTCGGCATGCCGTCTAATGGAACGGCAAGACGATCTTCAATTCCAGCCCAGACGTCGTTTTGGAGTCGGATGCGAGCCGACAGGGCTGGGGGGCCCGGTGTGGCCACTCCACCACAGGAGGGACATGGTCCGTCGAAGAATCTTCCCTCCATATCAATGCATTGGAACTCCTGGCGGCCTTTTTCGCCCTCAGGAGCTTCCTCTCTCAGAGGTCCAACTGTTGCGTATTACTACGCATGGACAATGTGGCGGCGGTGCAATACATCAACCGCCTAGGGGGCACGAAATCCAAACTGTTAGCGGACATCGCGTCCGAATTTTGGCATTTCTGCCTTTCTCGCAACATTATTCCGATAGCGGAGTATATTCCAGGTGTGTCCAACTCCGTGGCAGACTGGAATTCCCGATACCTTACAGATTCCAGCGACTGGACGCTGGAACGATCTGTGTTTCTAACGCTTCAGGGTCTCTGGGGTCCGTTCCACACGGATCTTTTCGCCTCACGCCTCAACCGACAGTTATTCCGCTTTTACAGCTGGAGACCGGATCCAGAGGCAGTAGCAGTGGATGCATTTCGCCAGACTTGGCCGACAGGGACGCATTATGCGTTTCCCCCCTTTCCGCTGATCACCAGACTTCTCCTTCAAATAGTCAACCAGAAGGCGAGGGTTGTTCTGGTCACTCCTTGGTGGCCGACGCAACCGTGGTTCCCTCTGATTCTGGGGATTTCGATGGACTATCCCAGACTACTTCCCCACTTTCCACATCTTTTGACGAATCCAACCAAGGGTCAACACCCGTTGGTGCTGGAGGGCAAACTACCTCTCCTGGCGTGGTTGGTTTCGGGGTGCCAGACCCAAGTGGAGTCCTTTCACAATCGGCTAGAGATCTCCTCGCCTTGGCCTGGGCCCCAGGGACTAGATCGGCATATCGATCTGCCTGGGGATTGTGGGTTCGTTGGTGTGATCAACGACAAGTTAATCCCGTTCAGGCACCTGTTTCATTAGTAGTGAACTACCTGGCGGAATCATGTGAATCGGGAAAATCATATAGTTCCCTCAATGTATACAGGTCCGCCATCTCGGCATACCATTCTCCGGTGGACTCTTTGCCTGTAGGCAAACATCCTTTGGTGTGCCGTCTCCTACGCGGCGTAAAATTTAAACGTCCTCCGCGACCGCGTTATCAGACCACTTGGGACGTTGCCAAAGTGTTACAGATATTTTCCTCGTGGGAAGACAATGATTCTCTTTCCTTGAAGGTTTTATCCTTCAAGCTCACGACTCTATTATGTCTGGTTTCCATTAAAAGGGTATCAGATGTGAGAGCCCTCGATATTTCCAGGCGACAATTTTCGCCAGAAGGAGTTAATTTCTCAGTGGTTCGTAGAACCAAAACCAGATTGCACTCGGTTTTCTACCCCTTTTTTCCGTCGCATCCACGACTTTGTGTCGTCCGATGCCTGCAGGCATACGAGAGGCGCACGGCACCTCGCGAGATTATGCCGCTCTGCGATATTCAACGCTCCTCCATGCACTGCAATCTCCAGTTCAGTGAGAACGGCGTGAGGGACGGAGCCTGGACTAGTTTTTGCTGTCGGTATTTACTGGGAATTTATTCCCCCTTGCCCCTTACTGTCCCCAGCTTACCTCTATAGAACCCTTTGTGGACACTAACTGCTACAGCCCCTGGGTAGATTCATACACCCCATACTGGTTAACATTATGGCAGATGACAAGACTACTAGTTCCCCCAGGGGAGAGGATCCTACCTTGGATGCACCCCTTTACCTGACTGCTGCCCAGATCCAAGATCTGATAAACAAATCAGTGCAAGCAGCGATGTCCTCTGTCATGCCTCCCAAAAGTTTGCAGCATCCTGCACATGCCTCTCAGAAACCCTCATGCAGTGGCGAACCACCCTATAAAAAGGGTAAAGCGTCACAGAAACGCAATCATACCATCATGGTATCTGACTCCCCGGCAGGGGAAGTAAATTCTATGCACCAGGCAGTTCCCGACCCGGCCTGCCGACCCACTTTGCCTCCAGACTCTAATAGACCCCTGGGCCCCGGGGAGTTGCGCAAGCAGGGGCAACGATCCGCTAGACGGACCAAACCGGATTCATTTGTAGATTCTACAGATGAAGAATCCTCCGCAGAATCCGAAGTGGCTGATGCCAATGAGTCTGACAGTGCAATAGAGGATAGTGGGCATATGGCGATCCCTGAGGACGCTAACCCTGTACCCCAGGGTGACATTGTGTTAGACTCTCGTGGAGAGCCTTTCTTTGACCCAGAGGCTATAACCCATCCACGCTCTGGAGACTGGGCTCCCACCCCTGAAGTGTCCCAATATATAGAGCATTGGGCTCGCAGGTCGGTGGATAAGGCTAACCGCAACAAGTTAAAGGCGTAATGCCCCCAACCATGCATTCCCAAGAAGGTGGTGCTTACGCCCGAAATTGACCCCATACTTTTAAGATACCTCACTAAACATGGAAAATATTCCAAGAAGGGTATCGAGAGGTCCTTTAGGACCATCCAAGATCGAATCTTGGACCTCTTCCGCCCTGTCACTATGATTCTCAACTTATCGGAACAGGCGGCGGCAACTGATCAACCGATCGATCTGCTGCAACTTAGAGGTTGGGCTCAAAGAGCAGTATGTCTGCTCGGGTGTGCAAACACCACTTGTGCGACTGAACGTCGACGGTCAATCTTGATGAGACTTGATCCACAACTCTCTCTTTAGCGGAGACTGAGCCCGGACCCGCTGCCGAGGGCCTTCTCTTCGGAGATACCCTTATCAAGGATATCAACAAGATGGTCGGGCTGTATACCAGCCTTGACAAAGCCCAAACATCCCTTAAGAAATCGGGCTCGGCTAAGGTTTTCACCAAGGCCTGCAGAAGCAGGAGCCGATCTGCCGGCCGCAACTACACTACTAGGCCGTACAACAGAGCTCCGGCTCCTCAGTACAACCAGGCTCCACAACCCTACCCTGTGCCAGTCGCACAATCATCACCCTTTTTCCCGCCCCGCGGACGTCCTTGGAGAGGACGTGGAGGAAGAGGTTATCCCCGCTCCCGACATACTACCGGTGAGTACAACACACCTGAGTTCTTTTCCCATTCCCGTAGGGGGCAGACTGCAACATTTTATCCACGCATGGTCAGCAATTACTGCAGACACATGGAGACAGTGGCAGGGTATCAAATAGAATTCTGTTCCCCACCAGACTTGACTTTAATTCCACATCCCATCCGGTTCTCCGAACTAAACGTTGCTCTTATAGACAACGAATTGCAAGACCTTTTGTCCAAACAAGCGGTGATGGAGGTGGACCCCCTTTCCCCGGGGTTCCTCAGCAACCTCTTCCTAGTCAAGAAGAAAGGGGGAGGTTATCGCCCTGTCATAAACTTGCGCAAATCTCAACCAACATGTCGTTTATCGACATTTCAAGATGGAAGGAATCCACTTCCTGCGGGACCTGCGAGAATGTGGCAATTTACTTGCCTACCCTTCGGTCTCTCGTCCGCCCCATGGTGTTTCACCAAACTTCTGAAACTGGTGGTGGCAGCCCTACGGAGCAGAGGAGTGAGATTGATTATATATCTAGACGACCTGCTCATCATGGCTCGTTCAAAACCTCAAGCGGAGGAACACGCCGGCTGGACGGTTCAATTGTTACTACACTTAGGATTCATCATCAATCACGAGAAGTCAGTTCTCGTTCCAGCTCGGGAGATGGAGTTTTTGGGATTCTTGGTGGACACCGATCATGCTGTCCTCAAATTACCCAAAGCCAAGCTGACTACCATCCGCAAGGAAATCAGGGCCGTGTTACACAAACGACGAGTGTCGTTACGTGTGCTAGCACGCCTGGTCGGACTTTTATCAGCCTCCATACAGGCCATATTTCCCGCCCCTCTCCATTATCGGGCCCTTCAAAGGCTCAAGTCATTACATTTGCGACAAGGGCTTCGTTACGCGGACGAAGTTCCCCTATGTCCGGAAGCCATAGTAGAACTTCGGTGGTGGTTGCGTCATGCCGTCGAATGGAACGGCAAGACCATCTTCAGTCCCACTCCAGACTTCATTTTGGAGTCGGATGCGAGTCGTCACGGTTGGGGTGCTCGATGCGGTCTCTCTTCAACAGGAGGGACGTGGTCCGCAGAGGAGTCTCTGCTGCACATCAATGCGCTGGAACTTCTGGCAGCATTTTTTGCCATCAGGAGCCTTCTACCTCGGGCATCCAATTGCTGTGTATTGTTGCGCATGGACAATATGTCTGCGGTCCAATATGTCAATCGCTTGGGGGGTCCCAGGTCCAGAATACTTGCGGACCTCGCGAGGGAAATGTGGCATTTTTGCCTTGCCCGCAGCATTGTCCCGATAGCGGAATACATTCCGGGGGCTTCCAACATGGTGGCGGACTGGAACTCGCGCTACTTGACAGATTCCAGCGATTGGCGGCTGGACCGATCAGTCTTTCAGACCATTTGCCGCCTGTGGGGTCCACTCTCTATGGACCTGTTCGCCTCCCGACTCAATCATCAACTACCCCGCTTTTACAGCTGGAGGCCGGATCCAGAAGCCTACGCGGTAGACGCCTTTCACCACATATGGCCCCGGGGGACGCACTATGCATTCCCACCGTTCTCAATGATCCTCAGGGTGCTTCTACATATAACGAACCTGAGGGCGTTGGTGGTGGTGATCACTCCCTGGTGGCCGACACAGCCATGGTTTCCCCTTCTTCTGGGGATGACTGTGGATTTTCCCAGATTGCTCCCTCAGCTCCCTCATCTCCTGTCCAATCCGACAGGGGATCTTCATCCTCTGATCACAGACCACACCCTGCATCTCCTCGCATGGTTGGTTTCGGGGTGCCAGACGCAGATAAAGACCTTTCAAGATCAGCTAGTGACCTCCTTGCCTTGGCCTGGGCCCCCGGGACTAGATCGGCATATCGATCAGCCTGGAGACTCTGGGTACGTTGGTGTGATCAACGGCAAGTTGATCCCGTTCAGGCGCCTGTGTCTGTAGTGGCCAACTATTTGGCGGATTCTTTTGAATCCGGAAAATCTTATAGTTCTATCAATGTGTACCGATCTGCAATCTCTGCTTATCACACTCCAGTGGATTCTCTACCAGTAGGCAAACACCCTTTGGTATGTCGCCTCCTGAGAGGCGTTAAATTTAAACGTCCTCCTCGCCCCAAGTATCAAGCCACCTGGGACGTATCTAAAGTCCTATCCATGTTCTCGGCATGGGAGGACAATGACGCACTTTCTCTGAAATTGCTGTCGTTCAAGCTTACGGTGCTTCTATGCTTGATCTCCATCAAGCGTGTATCGGACGTTCGGGCTTTAGACATCTCCAGGCGACAATTCTCGCCATTAGGAGTTAAATTCTCTGTCGCACGTAGGATGAAAACCGGACTATACTCGGTTTTCTATCCTTCTTTTCCCGCACATCCACGCTTGTGCGTGGTCCGCTGTCTTCAGTCATATGAGTCTCAGACAGCTTTGCTACGTTCCTCGGAATCCTCCCAACTCCTCATCTCCTACGTTCGTCCTCACCAACCGGTGGCTTCAGCTACTCTAGCAAGGTGGGTACGCTCTGCTATGGATATGGCAGGGATTGACGTTTCCCTGTTCGGGGCCCACTCGGCCAGAGGTGCGATGGCTACTAAAGTGGTCACCGCGGGAGGTTCCCTGGCAGATCTATTGATGGCAGCGGATTGGTCTTCAGAGACCACCTTCCGTCACTTTTATTTTAGACCGGAGGAACACATATCTATGTCGGTTCTGTAATTTGTCTGTCATGTATTTATATCATTCTTATGTCTAGCTTTGAACTTGCATAAGATATGAGCCTCCTGTCTGATATATAAATCTAGATTTTCCTAGCTTGTGACGGAAAATATTAGTTATATGAAGACAGGAGGCGAGTATCTTCCCGCCCAACCCAACCCTGTCATGGTATTCCTTTTTCTTTCCAGGCTACTGAAGACGGCATCCTACATGTCGGAGGCTGAGGTGTTCCGGAATTTTTCCTATTCGTTATGGTGTCCCCGTTGGGACATGGTTTCGGCCCGGTGATTCGAGGTTCTATGGAGTCGGTTTGGGTTCTATCGTGATTCCGGGTTCAAGTTGCGGCTACAGTTTCGCATCAAGAAAGAGGAGGAGACAATGGAAGCAGTCCCTTATATACCAAGCATCCCGGCCAGGGATTGGTCATTACACCCTATGGACTGCTGGGAGTTGTAGTTTTAAGTGGTTTTAAAAGTTTCTTTAGTAAAAATTCATTAAAAGAGTTTTGAATTTCTGCTATGGGCATTAATAAAGGAAGATTAATGCATAAGATACTCGCCTCCTGTCTTCATATAACTAATATTTTCCGTCACAAGCTAGGAAAATCTAGATTTATAGAGAGGAAGCCTATCCAGACCCTTCTCTAGTATCTCCATATATATATATATATATATAGAAATAATATACAGTTATAGAGAGGAAGCCTATCCAGACCCTTCTCTAGTATCTCCATATATATATATATAGAAATAATATACAGTTATAGAGAGGAAACCTATCCAGACCCTTCTCTAGTATCTCCATATATATATATATATATATATATATATATATATATATAAATAATATACAGTTATAGAGAGGAAGCCTATCCAGACCCTTCTCTAGTATCTCCATATATATATATATATATATATATATATATATATATATATAAATAATATACAGTTATAGAGAGGAAGCCTATCCAGACCCTTCTCTAGTATCTTCATATATATATATATATAGAAATAATATACAGTTATAGAGAGGAAGCCTATCCAGACCCTTCTATGACCTGTGTATTGGACACTAGGACATCGGGGGGGTCACGGCTCTGCAATAAGCCGGGGTAAGCATCTGACTAAACCCTCACCCAGCAGTCCCGGGGTCACATGACTGTCCTGATACCTCGGCCATTTGGCCAGACCTCGTCTCCACTATCACTGACCGTCCGATCCGCACATACAATATTTCTGCATTCTAGAATCTTCTCAGATTACTTCCTGGTGATCTGATTGTAGAGATCCCATTAATTCTCCGGCCAATCCTGTTGCCTAATGCTGATAGTGAGCGTTAGCAAAAACCTTCTATACAATCTAGTGTGAGAGGGACAGCATCAAATGTCCATTAACATGTATGTCTCTTTAAGAGTCTCTTTGCCCGCATCCTCCACCATATGTGAGAGGGACAGCATGAAATGTCGCTTGGCAGCCTGGGCTTCACAAGTAGAGACAGGGACACTGTAGGTAAAGTCCAAGTCCAGGCTGTGCCTGGGTTTATTTTAAGTGTCAACACAATAATACGGCCTTAACATCAGGCCAAACATACAAAATAAATACCTGCTCGGCTGAGCTCTGACTAAACAAGGTACGACCCTAACTATACTAGAGACACACTAGGTGCCCCCGAACGTGAAACAAAACAGTAGAACACGGCCACTTCCATCACTCTGCTTTGAGCTTCCTGGGCTTGCTGTAGGTGCTCCCTGACTATGGGCATAACTGCAGAAATCCTATCTTGCATCTGAGAAATGTGTTCGATCACACTCCTATGGGGTGTGGACTCTTGCTCCCAGGTTTCTTTGGCAATGTCAAGGAGACCCCGTGGACGTCTACCATAAACTAGCTCAAAGGGAGAAAAACCTGTGGATGCCTGGGGAACTTCGCGGACTGAAAACATTAAATAAGGCAAAAGACAGTCCCAGTCCTTCCCATCCTTCCCAACCACCTTTTTTAACATACTCTTTAGCGTCTTATTAAATCTCTCCACAAGTCCGTCAGTTTGGGGGTGATATGCTGATGTACGCAAATGTTTAATGTTAAGCAACTTACATAACTCCCTTGTGACCTTGGACATAAAGGGGGTCCCTTGATCAGTAAGGATCTCTTTTGGTATGCCAGTACGGGAAAACATATGGAACAGATCTTTGGCAATAAGCTTGGAGGAGGTATTTCGTAAAGGTATGGCCTCAGGGTAACGCGTGGCATAATCTACCACCAACAATATGGTCCCTGGCAGACTTCACTATTGGGCCAACGAGGTCCATTGCGATCCTCTCAAACGGTACCTCTATGATGGGCAATGGTACCAGGGGACTTCTGTAATGGGGCATAGGAGCTGTTAGCTGACACTTGGGGCAGGACTCACAATACCGCTTTACATCAACATGTACACCTGGCCAGAAAAACCTTTGAAGGATGCGCTCCTTTGTCTTTTCGGTCCCTAAGTGACCTCCTAACACATGGTTGTGGGCAAGGTCTAAGACCATTCTACGAAAAGGCTGTGGCACTACTAGCTGTTCCACTATCTCCCCACGGACCTTGTCAACCTGATACAATAACTCCTGGTTTACTGCCATGTGAGGAAACACTGTATCAGCCCCAGGATATTGAGGTTCTCCATTCACAACCTTAACATTTTCCCTAGCTTTCACTAAGGTGGGATCTCTGAGCTGGGCAGTCCCAAAATTATCCCGTGAGACCCCCAGTTCAGGCATAGCAGCCACCTCTTCCTGTTCCTCAGTTTCACCTGCAAGAACTGCTAGGGGAAAATTATCACTATTTTCCTGAGTCACCCCTACAGTCTGAACCATAGCATCGGGGTCAAACGGTTCTGGATCAACAACAGGGCCTGCATTACCTACATTATTATTTTTCATAGTACATGAAGCCTTGGTTTGCCACAAGTCCCAAAACAGGGGAAAGTCTCTTCCCAGGATTACTGTGTGCATTAGGGACCTCACAACACACACCTCATGAGAGGCGAGTCCACATGGAGTCTCTAGCTTTACTAGGGCAGTGGGGTACGCCTTGGTGTCCCCATGGATGCACAGAACCCCTATAACATGTCCAGTGAATGATGTAGGGTCCACCAGGCTGGCGTGCACCAGTGTGACCAAGCTCCCAGAGTCCAGTAGAGCCTCTACAGGATGCTCATTCACTTTGATATGACACATTTGTTGTTCAGTTTCTAATACAGTCCCTGCCGAGCAAACCGGCCGTGCGAACAAAGACCTCCGCCTTGCTGAGTCACACTCCATTGGCTCGACGGTAAGGGGACAGTTTGCTGCAATATGCCCAGGTCCACGACACCGCCAACATATTATGTGGCCCGATCCCCTTGTGACTCTGGCCTGGTCCGTACTGTCCACTTAGTTCCCATTTTCTTCTCTGTGCCCTCCCCTCGTGTACCACCTCCCTTTGGGACATTTTTCACCCCCCTTATGCATGGAACAGTCTTACCGGAGGTTCCGAACGATTTGCTGTTCCCGGAGTTGGACCGTCCATGAGGTGTGGTCTGGAGTAAATCCTCGGTTGCTTTATATCTCTCAAAGAGGTTTACAATGTGCTCCGCATCTTTGGGGTCGCCTTGTCCAACCCAGCGCTGGATCTCCGGGGGCAAAGAGCGGACAAACTTGTCCAAAACCACCTTTTCCACTATCTGTGCTGGCGTAGACTCCTCTGGCTGTGGCCACTTTTTAACCAGGTGGACTAGGTCGTACATCTGGGAGCATGCTGGTAGGTGATCAAAGAAGGTCCAATTATGCACATGTCGGGCCCGGACATTGGTGTTCACCCCCAAACGAGCCAGGATCTCACCCTTTAATTTTGCGTAGTCCTGGGCATCTTGCTCGCCGAGGTCAAAATAGGCTTTCTGTGGTTCACCGGTCAGGAAAGGTGCCACTACCTCAGCCCACTGTGCCACGGGTAATTTCTCTCGCTCTGCCACTCTTTCGAAGACCATGAGATAAGCCTCAACATCATCGGTGAGCGTCATTTTCTGCATGGACGACTGTACAGCAGCACGAGTGGTGGGAAGCGAGCTTGGCGGCCTCTGCACATTTTGTGCCACAGCCAGGACTTGCTCTTGGAGTTGCTTGTTAATGTGCTGCTGCTCCCTTAATGCAAGCTGGTTAGCCTCTATCAGCAGGGCATTGGTTTCCGCCTGGGCCCGCATGGCCTCCTCATGTACCTTCTGCTGGTTTGCGGTCATCAGCTGGAGGTTACTGTTAGCTTGGATAAGCTGTTTCAAAAGTTCATCCATCCTGGCTGTCTCTGATTGCTGCGCAGCTGCAGCTTTTATCCAGGACATAGATTTTCAACACTTTTTCCAAGCGCCTGTTGTCCTTAGCAACGGTTGCTACAAATGTCCATTAACACGTGTATGTCTCTTTAAGAGTCTCTTTGCCCGCATCCTCCACCATATGTGAGAGGGACAGCATGAAATGTCGCTTGGCAGCCTGGGCTTCACAAGTAGAGACAGGGACACTGTAGGTAAAGTCCAAGTCCAGGCTGTGCCTGGGTTTATTTTAAGTGTCAACACAATAATACGGCCTTAACATCAGGCCAAACATCCAAAATAAACACCTGCTCGGCTGAGCTCTGACTAAACAAGGTACGACCCTAACTATACTAGAGACACACTAGGTGCCCCCGAACGTGAACCAAAACAGTAGAACACGGCCACTTCCATCATGGTTCTTAGCATTCCAGCCGCCGCACACAGGCCTGCAGACCCAGGTATATGGATCCTGCAATCAGCCTCACCTGGTATGTGACCTCCCACCCGGCACTTGGCCACTCCAGGAAAACCGACCCGGATTAAGCGGGTTGGATCCGCTATACTACAACTAGAATGTGCCAGTAACATAGTATCACTGACACACATAACTACGGTTTTCCTTCACCGAAACCCAGGCATTTTGGTGACACATATCTGTCCACAAGCTGCCTAAATCAGCATAGGAGAACATCCTAGGAGAAATATACATTCCCTCAATAACTCTGCCTGTCACTGTCTCACACTAGATAATCCCCTTATATGTATATTTATAATACACATTGGGTGAAAACATACTATGCCTGCAGCTATTATCTGTGTGTCTCTGTGAGGAGACCAAATACAGGAAGTGAGGGCAGGACAAGCAGGGATATGTGCAGACTCCTGGCTTGTCAATCACCTGCTGTGTTAGTCGGGAGCAGGTCATGGAGCCTTACTACACAGAGCCCTGCTTGTCCTCAGTGTACAGAGCCCCGCTTGTCCTCAGTGTACAGAACCCTGCTTGTCCTCAGTGTACAGAACCCTGCTTGTCCTAAGTGTACAGAGTCCCGCTTGTCCTCAGTGTACAGAGCCCTGCTTGTCCTCAGTGTACAGAGCCCCGCTTGTCTTCAGTGTACAGAGCCCCGCTTGTCCTCAGTGTACAGAACCCTACTTGTCCTCAGTGTACAGAACCCTGCTTGTCCTCGGTGTACAGAGCCCCACTTGTTCTCGGTGTACAGAGCCCTGCTTGTCCTCAGTGTACAGAGCCCCGCTTGTCCTAAGTGTACAGAGTCCCGCTTGTCCTCGGTGTACAGAGCCCTGCTTGTCCTCAGTGTACAGAGCCCCGCTTGTCTTCAGTGTACAGAGCCCCGCTTGTCCTCAGTGTACAGAACCCTACTTGTCCTCAGTGTACAGAACCCTGCTTGTCCTCGGTGTACAGAGCCCCACTTGTTCTCGGTGTACAGAGCCCTGCTTGTCCTCAGTGTACAGAGCCCCGCTTGTCCTCAGTGTACAGAGCCCCGCTTGTCCTCAGTGTACAGAGCCCCGCTTTTCCTCAGTGTACAGAGCCCTGCTTGTCCTCAGTGTACAGAGCCCCGCTTGTCCTCAGTGTACAGAGCCCCGCTTGTCCTCAGTGTACAGAACCCTACTTGTCCTCAGTGTACAGAACCCTGCTTGTCCTCGGTGTACAGAGCCCCACTTGTCCTCGGTGTACAGAGCCCTGCTTGTCCTCAGTGTACAGAGACCCGCTTGTCCTCAGTGTACAGAGCCCCGCTTTTCCTCAGTGTACAGAACCCTGCTTGTCCTCAGTGTACAGAGCCCCGCTTGTCCTCACTGTACAGAGCCCCGCTTGTCCTCGGTGTACAGAGCCCCGCTTGTCCTCAGTGTACAGAGCCCCGCTTGTCCTCAGTGTACAGAGCCCCACTTGTCCTCAGTGTACGGAGCCCCGCTTGTCCTCAGTGTACAGAGCCCCGCTTGTCTTCAGTGTACAGAGCCCCGCTTGTCCTCAGTGTACAGAACCCTATTTGTCCTCAGTGTACAGAACCCTGCTTGTCCTCGGTGTACAGAGCCCCACTTGTCCTCGGTGTACAGAGCCCTGCTTGTCCTCAGTGTACAGAGCCCCGCTTGTCCTCAGTGTACAGAGCCCCGCTTTTCCTCAGTGTACAGAACCCTGCTTGTCCTCAGTGTACAGAGCCCCGCTTGTCCTCACTGTACAGAGCCCCGCTTGTCCTCGGTGTACAGAGCCCCGCTTGTCCTCAGTGTACAGAGCCCCGCTTGTCCTCAGTGTACAGAGCCCCACTTGTCCTCAGTGTACGGAGCCCCGCTTGTCCTCAGTGTACAGAGCCCCGCTTGTCTTCAGTGTACAGAGCCCCGCTTGTCCTCAGTGTACAGAACCCTATTTGTCCTCAGTGTACAGAACCCTGCTTGTCCTCGGTGTACAGAGCCCCACTTGTCCTCGGTGTACAGAGCCCTGCTTGTCCTCAGTGTACAGAGCCCCGCTTGTCCTCAGTGTACAGAGCCCCGCTTGTCCTCAGTGTACAGAGCCCCGCTTTTCCTCAGTGTACAGAGCCCTGCTTGTCCTCAGTGTACAGAGCCCCGCTTGTCCTCAGTGTACAGAGCCCCGCTTGTCCTCAGTGTACAGAACCCTACTTGTCCTCAGTGTACAGAACCCTGCTTGTCCTCGGTGTACAGAGCCCCACTTGTCCTCGGTGTACAGAGCCCCGCTTGTCCTCAGTGTACAGAGCCCCGCTTGTCCTCAGTGTACAGAGCCCCGCTTGTCCTCAGTGTACAGAGCCCCGCTTTTCCTCAGTGTACAGAACCCTGCTTGTCCTCAGTGTACAGAGCCCCGCTTGTCCTCACTGTACAGAGCCCCGCTTGTCCTCGGTGTACAGAGCCCCGCTTGTCCTCAGTGTACAGAGCCCCACTTGTCCTCAGTGTACGGAGCCCCGCTTGTCCTCAGTGTACAGAGCCCAGCTTGTCCTCAGTGTACAGAGCCCCACTTGTCCTCAGTGTACAGAGCCCCACTTGTCCTCAGTGTACAGGGCCCCGCTTGTCCTCAGTGTACAGAGCCCCGCTTGTTCTCACTATACAGAGCCCCGCTTGTTCTCAGTGTACAGAGCCCCGCTCGTCCTCAGTGTACAGAGCCCCACTTGTCCTCAGTGTACAGGGCCCCGCTTGTCCTCAGTGTACAGAGCCTCGCTTGTCCTCGGTGTACAGAGCCCCGCTTGTCCTCAGTGTACAGAGCCCCGCTTGTCCTCAGTGTACAGAGCCCTGATTGCCTCGGTGTACAGAGCCCCGCTTGTCCTCAGTGTACAGAGCCCCGCTTGTCCTCAGTGTACAGAACCCTGCTTGTCCTCAGTGTACAGAACCCTGCTTGTCCTCAGTGTACAGAGCCCTGCTTGTCCTCAGTGTACAGAGCCCCGCTTGTCCTCAGTGTACAGAACCCTGCTTGTCCTCAGTGTACAGAGCCCCGCTTGTCCTCACTGTACAGAGCCCCGCTTGCCCTCGGTGTACAGAGCCCCGCTTGTCCTCAGTGTACAGAGCCCCGCTTGTCCTAAGTGTACAGAGCCCCGCTTGCCCTCAGTGTACAGGGCCCCGCTTGTCCTCAGTGTACAGAGCACCGATGTTCCTCAGTGTACAGAGCCCCGCTTGTCCTCAGTGTACAGAACCCTGCTTGTCCTCAGTGTACAGAGCCCTGCTTGTCCTCAGTGTACAGAGCCCCGCTTGTCCTCAGTGTACAGAACCCTGCTTGTCCTCAGTGTACAGAGCCCCGCTTGTCCTCACTGTACATAGCCCCGCTTGTCCTCGGTGTACAGAGCCCCGCTTGTCCTCAGTGTACAGAGCCCCGCTTGTCCTCAGTGTACAGAGCCCCGCTTGTCCTCAGTGTACAGAGCCCTGCTTGACCTCAGTGTACAGAGCCCCGCTTGTCCTCAGTGTACAGAGCCCCGCTTGTCCTCAGTGTACAGAGCCCCGCTTGTCCTGTGTACAGAGCCCCGCTTGTCCTCGGTGTACAGAGCCCAGCTTGTCCTCAGTGTACAGAGCCCCGCTTGTCCTCAGTGTACAGAACCCTGCCTGTCCTCAGTGTACAGAACCCTGCTTGTCCTCAATTTACAGAGCCCCGCTTGTCCTCAGTGTACAGAGCCCCGCTTGTCCTCAGTGTACAGAGCCCTGCTTGTCCTCAGTGTACAGAACCCTGCTTGTCCTCAGTGTACAGAGCCCCGCTTGTCCTCACTGTACAGAGCCCCGCTTGTCCTCGGTGTACAGAGCCCCGCTTGTCCTCAGTGTACAGAGCCCCGCTTGTCCTCATTGTACAGAGCCCCGCTTGTCCTCAGTGTACGGAGCCCCGCTTGTCCTCAGTGTACAGAGCCACGCTTGTCCTCAGTGTACAGAGCCCCGATTGCCTCGGTGTACAGAGCCCCGCTTGTCCTCAGTGTACAGAGCCCCGATTGTCCTCAGTGTACAGAGCCCCGCTTGTCCTCGGTGTACAGAGCCCCGCTTGTCTTCAGTGTACAGAGCCCTGCTTGTCCTCAGTGTACAGAACCCCGCTTGTCCTCAGTGTACAGAGCCCCGATTGTCCTCAGTGTACAGAGCCCCGCTTGTCCTCGGTGTACAGAGCCCCGATTGTCCTCAGTGTACAGAGCCCCGCTTGTCCTCAGTGTACGGAGCCCCGCTTGTCCTCAGTGTACAGAGCCCTGCTTGTCCTCAGTGTACAGAGCCCCGATTGCCTCGGTGTACAGAGCCCCGCTTGTCCTCAGTGTACAGAGCCCCGATTGTCCTCAGTGTACAGAGCCCCGCTTGTCCTCGGTGTACAGAGCCCCGCTTGTCTTCAGTGTACAGAGCCCCGCTTGTCCTCAGTGTACAGAACCCTGCTTGTCCTCAGTGTACAGAATCCTGCTTGTCCTCAATTTACAGAGCCCCGCTTGTCCTCAGTGTACAGAGCCCCGCTTGTCCTCAGTGTACAGAGCCCTGCTTGTCCTCAGTGTACAGAGCCCCGCTTGTCCTCAGTGTACAGAACCCTGCTTGTCCTCAGTGTACAGAACCCTGCTTGTCCTCAATTTACAGAGCCCCGCTTGTCCTCAGTGTACAGAGCCCCGCTTGTCCTCAGTGTACAGAGCCCTGCTTGTCCTCAGTGTACAGAGCCCCGCTTGTCCTCAGTGTACAGAACCCTGCTTGTCCTCAGTGTACAGAGCCCCGCTTGTCCTCACTGTACAGAGCCCCGCTTGTCCTCGGTGTACAGAGCCCCGCTTGTCCTCAGTGTACAGAGCCCCGCTTGTCCTCAGTGTACAGAGCCCCGCTTGTCCTCAGTGTACGGAGCCCCGCTTGTCCTCAGTGTACAGAGCCACGCTTGTCCTCGGTGTACAAAGCCCCGCTTTTCCTCAGTGTACGGAGCCCCGCTTGTCCTCAGTGTACAGAGCCCTGCTTGTCCTCAGAGTACAGAGCCCCGATTGCCTCGGTGTACAGAGCCCCGCTTGTCCTCAGTGTACAGAGCCCCGATTGTCCTCAGTGTACAGAGCCCCGCTTGTCCTCGGTGTACAGAGCCCTGCTTGTCCTCAGTGTACAGAGCCCCGCTTGTCCTCAGTGTACAGAACCCTGCTTGTCCTCAGTGTACAGAATCCTGCTTGTCCTCAATTTACAGAGCCCCGCTTGTCCTCAGTGTACAGAGCCCCGCTTGTCCTCAGTGTACAGAGCCCTGCTTGTACTCAGTGTACAGAGCCCCGCTTGTCCTCAGTGTACAGAACCCTGCTTGTCCTCAGTGTACAGAACCCTGCTTGTCCTCAATTTACAGAGCCCCGCTTGTCCTCAGTGTACAGAGCCCTGCTTGTCCACAGTGTACAGAGCCCCGCTTGTCCTCAGTGTACAGAACCCTGCTTGTCCTCAGTGTACAGAGCCCCGCTTGTCCTCACTGTACAGAGCCCCGCTTGGCCTCGGTGTACAGAGCCCCGCTTGTCCTTAGTGTACAGAGCCCCGCTTGTCCTCAGTGTACAGAGCCCCGCTTGTCCTCAGTGTACGGAGCCCCGCTTGTTCTAAGTGTACAGAGCCCCGCTTGTACTCAGTGTACAGAGCCCCGCTTGTCCTCGGTGTACAAAGCCCCGCTTGTCCTCAGTGTACGGAGCCCCGCTTGTCCTCAGTGTACAGAGCCCTGCTTGTCCTCAGTGTACAGAGCCCCGATTGCCTCGGTGTACAGAGCCCCGCTTGTCCTCAGTGTACAGAACCCCGCTTGTCCTCGGTGTACAGAGCCCCGGTTGTCCTCGGTGTACAGAGCCCCGCTTTTCCTCAGTGTACGGAGCCCCGATTGTCCTCAGTGTACGGAGCCCCGCTTATCCTCAGTGTACAGAGCCCCGATTGTCCTCAGTGTACAGAGCCCCGCTTATCCTCAGTGTACAGAGCCCCGCTTATCCTCAGTGTACAGAGCTCCCCTTGTCCTCAGTGTACAGAGCCCCGCTTGTCCTCAGTGTACAGAGCCCCGCTTGTCCTCAGTGTACAGAGCCCCGCTTGTCCTCAGTGTACAGAGCCCCGCTTGTCCTCAGTGTACAGGGCCCCGCTTGTGCTAGTTGTACAGAGCCCCGCTTGTCCTCAGTGTACAGAGCCCCGCTTGGCCTCAGTGTACAGAGCCCCGCTTGTCCTCACTGTACAGAGCCCCGCTTGTCCTCGGTGTACAGAGCCCCGCTTGTCCTCAGTGTACAGAGCCCCACTTGTCCTCAGTGTACAGAGCCCCGCTTGTCCTGAGTGTACAGAGCCCCGCTTGTCCTCGGTGTACAAAGCCCCGCTTGTCCTCAGTGTACGGAGCCCTGCTTGTCCTCAGTGTACAGAGCCCTGCTTGTCCTCAGTGTACAGAGCCCCGATTGCCTCGGTGTACAGAGCCCCGCTTGTCTCGGTGTACAGAGCCCCGCTTGTCCTCAGTGTACAGAGCCCCGATTGTCCTCAGTGTACAGAGCCCCGCTTGTCCTCGGTGTACAGGTTCCCGGTTGTCCTCGGTGTACATAGTCCCGGTTGTCCTCAGTGTACAGAGCCCCGCTTGTCCTCAGTATACAGAACCCTGCTTGTCCTCAGTGTACAGAACCCTGATTGTCCTCAATTTACAGAGCCCCGCTTGTCCTCAGTGTACAGAGCCCCGCTTGTCCTCAGTGTACAGAGCCCTGCTTGTCCTCAGTGTACAGAGCCCCGCTTGTCCTCAGTGTGCAGAACCCTGCTTGTCCTCAGTGTACAGAGCCCCGTTTGTCCTCAGTGTACAGAGCCCCGCTTGTCCTCACTGTACAGAGCCCCGCTTGTCCTCGGTGTACAGAGCCCCGCTTGTCCTCGGTGTACAGAGCCCCGCTTGTCCTCAGTGTACGGAGCCCCGCTTGTCCTCAGTGTACAGAGCCCCGCTTGTCCTCGGTGTACAGAGCCCCGCTTGTCCTCAGTGTACGGAGCCCCGCTTGTCCTCAGTGTACAGAGCCCTGCTTGTCCTCAGTTTACAGAGCCCCGATTGCCTAATTGTACAGAGCCCCGCTTGTCCTCGGTGTACAGGGCCCCGCTTGTCCTCGGTGTACAGAGCCCCGGTTGTCCTCGGTGTACAGAGCCCCGCTTGTCCTCAGTGTACGGAGCCCCGCTTGTTCTAAGTGTACAGAGCCCCGCTTGTACTCAGTGTACAGAGCCCCGCTTGTCCTCGGTGTACAAAGCCCCGCTTGTCCTCAGTGTACGGAGCCCCGCTTGTCCTCAGTGTACAGAGCCCTGCTTGTCCTCAGTGTACAGAGCCCCGATTGCCTCGGTGTACAGAGCCCCGCTTGTCCTCAGTGTACAGAACCCCGCTTGTCCTCGGTGTACAGAGCCCCGGTTGTCCTCGGTGTACAGAGCCCCGCTTTTCCTCAGTGTACGGAGCCCCGATTGTCCTCAGTGTACGGAGCCCCGCTTATCCTCAGTGTACAGAGCCCCGATTGTCCTCAGTGTACAGAGCCCCGCTTATCCTCAGTGTACAGAGCCCCGCTTATCCTCAGTGTACAGAGCTCCCCTTGTCCTCAGTGTACAGAGCCCCGCTTGTCCTCAGTGTACAGAGCCCCGCTTGTCCTCAGTGTACAGAGCCCCGCTTGTCCTCAGTGTACAGAGCCCCGCTTGTCCTCAGTGTACAGGGCCCCGCTTGTGCTAGTTGTACAGAGCCCCGCTTGTCCTCAGTGTACAGAGCCCCGCTTGGCCTTAGTGTACAGAGCCCCGCTTGTCCTCACTGTACAGAGCCCCGCTTGTCCTCGGTGTACAGAGCCCCGCTTGTCCTCAGTGTACAGAGCCCCACTTGTCCTCAGTGTACAGAGCCCCGCTTGTCCTGAGTGTACAGAGCCCCGCTTGTCCTCGGTGTACAAAGCCCCGCTTGTCCTCAGTGTACGGAGCCCTGCTTGTCCTCAGTGTACAGAGCCCTGCTTGTCCTCAGTGTACAGAGCCCCGATTGCCTCGGTGTACAGAGCCCCGCTTGTCTCGGTGTACAGAGCCCCGCTTGTCCTCAGTGTACAGAGCCCCGATTGTCCTCAGTGTACAGAGCCCCGCTTGTCCTCGGTGTACAGGTTCCCGGTTGTCCTCGGTGTACATAGTCCCGGTTGTCCTCAGTGTACAGAGCCCCGCTTGTCCTCAGTATACAGAACCCTGCTTGTCCTCAGTGTACAGAACCCTGATTGTCCTCAATTTACAGAGCCCCGCTTGTCCTCAGTGTACAGAGCCCCGCTTGTCCTCAGTGTACAGAGCCCTGCTTGTCCTCAGTGTACAGAGCCCCGCTTGTCCTCAGTGTGCAGAACCCTGCTTGTCCTCAGTGTACAGAGCCCCGCTTGTCCTCAGTGTACAGAGCCCCGCTTGTCCTCACTGTACAGAGCCCCGCTTGTCCTCGGTGTACAGAGCCCCGCTTGTCCTCGGTGTACAGAGCCCCGCTTGTCCTCAGTGTACGGAGCCCCGCTTTTCCTCAGTGTACAGAGCCCCGCTTTTCCACAGTGTACAGAGCCCCGCTTGTCCTCCGTGTACAGGGCCCCGCTTGTCCTCGGTATACAGAGTCCCGCTTGTCCTCAGTGTACAGAGCCCCGCTTGTCCTCGGTGTACAGAGCCCCGCTTGTCCTCAGTGTACGGAGCCCCGCTTGTCCTCAGTGTACAGAGCCCTGCTTGTCCTCAGTTTACAGAGCCCCGATTGCCTAATTGTACAGAGCCCCGCTTGTCCTCGGTGTACAGGGCCCCGCTTGTCCTCGGTGTACAGAGCCCCGGTTGTCCTCGGTGTACAGAGCCCCGCTTTTCCTCAGTGTACAGAGCCCCGCTTGTCCTCAGTGTACGGAGCCCCGCTTATCCTCAGTGTACAGAGCCCCGATTGTCCTCAGTGTACAGAGCCCCGCTTATCCTCAGTGTACAGAGCCCAGCTTGTCCTCAGTGTACAGAGCCCCGATTGTCCTCAGAGTACAGGGTCCCGCTTGTCCTCAGTGTACAGGGCCCAGCTTGTCCTCGGTGTACAGAGCACCGCTTTTCCTCAGTGTACAGAGCCCCGCTTTTCCACAGTGTACAGAGCCCCGCTTGTCCTCCGTGTACAGGGCCCCGCTTGTCCTCGGTATACAGAGTCCCGCTTGTCCTCAGTGTACAGAGCCCCGCTTGTCCTCAGTGTACAGAGCCTCGCTTATCCTCACTGTACAGAGCCCCGCCAGTCCTCAGTGTACGGAGCCCCGCTTGTCCTCAGTGTAAAGAGCCCCGCTTGTCCTCGGTGTACAGAGCCCCGCTTGTCCTCAGTGTACAGAGCCCAGCTTGTTCTCGGTGTACAGTGCCCCGCTTGTCCTCGGTGTACAGAGCCCCGCCTGTCCTCAGTGTACGGAGCCCCGCTTGTCCTCAGTGTACAGAGCCCCGCTTGTCCTCAGTGTACAGAGCCCCGCTTGTCCTCGGTGTACAGAGCCCCGCTTGTCCTCAGTGTACAGAGCCCCACTTGTTCTCGGTGTACAGAGCCCCGCTTGTCCTCGGTGTATAGAGCCCTGCTTGTCCTCAGTGCACGGAGCCCCGCTTGTCCTCAGTGTACAGATTCCTGCTTGTCCTTAGTGTACAGAGCCCCGATTGCCTTGGTGTACAGAGCCACGCTTGTCCTCAGTGTACAAAGCCCCGATTGTCCTCAGTGTACAGAGCCCCGCTTGTCCTCAGTGTACAGTTTCCCGGTTGTCCTCGGTGTACAGAGTCCCGGTTTTCCTCAGTGTACAGAGCCCAGCTTTTCCTCAGTGTACAGAGCCCCGCTTGTCCTCAGTGTACGGAGCCCCGCTTATCCTCAGTGTACAGAGCCCCGATTGTCCTCAGTGTACAGAGCCCCGCTTGTCCTCAGTGTACAGAGCCCCGCTTGTCCTCAGTGTACAGAGCCATGATTGCCTCGTTGTACAGAGCCCCGCTTGTCCTCGGTGTACAGAGCCCCGCTTGTCCTCAGTGTACGGAGCCCCGCTTGTCCTCAGTGTACAGAGCCCCGCTTGTCCTCACTGTACAGAGCCCGATTGTCCTCAGTGTACAGAGCCCCGCTTATCCTCAGTGTACAGAGCCCCGCTTGTCCTTAGTGTACAGAGCCCCGATTGTCCTCAGAGTACAGGGCCCCGCTTGTCCTCAGTGTACAGGGCCCCGCTTGTCCTCGGTGTACACAGCCCCGCTTTTCCTCAGTGTACAGAGCCCCGCTTTTCCTCAGTGTACAGAGCCCCGCTTGTCCTCCGTGTACAGGGCCTCGCTTGTCCTCGGTATACAGAGCCCCGCTTGTCCTCAGTGTTCAGAGCCCCGCTTGTCCTCAGTGTACAGAGCCTCGCTTATCTTCACTGTACAGAGCCCCGCAAGTCCTCAGTGTACGGAGCCCCGCTTGTCCTCAGTGTAAAGAGCCCCGCTTGTCCTCGGTGTACAGAGCCCCGCTTGTCCTCAGTGTACAGAGCCCAGCTTGTTCTCGGTGTACAGAGCCCCGCTTGTCCTCGGTGTACAGAGCCCCGCCTGTCCTCAGTGCACGGAGCCCCGCTTGTCCTCAGTGTACAGAGCCCTGCTTGTCCTTAGTGTACAGAGCCCCGATTGCCTCGGTGTACAGAGCCACGCTTGTCCTCAGTGTACAAAGCCCCGATTGTCCTCAGTGTACAGAGCCCCGCTTGTCCTCAGTGTACAGTTTCCCGGTTGTCCTCGGTGTACAGAGTCCCGGTTTTCCTCAGTGTACAGAGCCCAGCTTTTCCTCAGTGTACAGAGCCCCGCTTGTCCTCAGTGTACGGAGCCCCGCTTGTCCTCAGTGTACAGAACCCCGATTGTCCTCAGTGTACAGAGCCCCGCTTGTCCTCAGTGTACAGAGCCCCGCTTGTCCTCAGTGTACAGAGCCATGATTGCCTCGGTGTACAGAGCCCCGCTTGTCCTCGGTGTACAGAGCCCCGCTTGTCCTCAGTGTACGGAGCCCCGCTTGTCCTCAGTGTACAGAGCCCCGCTTGTCCTCACTGTACAGAGCCCCGATTGTCCTCAGTGTACAGAGCCCCGCTTATCCTCAGTGTACAGAGCCCCGCTTGTCCTTAGTGTACAGAGCCCCGATTGTCCTCAGAGTACAGGGCCCCGCTTGTCCTCAGTGTACAGGGCCCCGCTTGTCCTCGGTGTACAGAGCCCCGCTTTTCCTCAGTGTACAGAGCCCCGCTTTTCCTCAGTGTACAGAGCCCCACTTGTCTTCCGTGTACAGGGCCTCGCTTGTCCTCGGTATACAGAGCCCCGCTTGTCCTCAGTGTACAGAGCCCCGCTTGTTCTCAGTGTACAGAGCCTCGCTTATCCTCACTGTACAGAGCCCCGCCAGTCCTCAGTGTACGGATCCCCGTTTGTCCTCAGTGTAAAGAGCCCCGCTTGTCCTCGGTGTACAGAGCCCCGCTTGTCCTTAGTGTACAGAGCCCAGCTTGTTTTCGGTGTACAGAGCCCCGCTTGTCCTCGGTGTACAGAGCCCCGCCTGTCCTCAGTGTACGGAGCCCCGCTTGTCCTCAGTGTACAGAGCCCCGCTTGTCCTCGGTGTACAGAGCCCCGCTTGTCCTTAGTGTACAGAGCTCCGATTGCCTCGGTGTACAGAGCCACGCTTGTCCTCAGTGTACAAAGCCCCGATTGTCCTCAGTGTACAGAGCCCCGCTTGTCCTCAGTGTACAGGTTCCCGGTTGTCCTCGGTGTACAGAGTCCCGCTTGTCCTCAGTGTACAGAGCCCCGCTTGTCCTCAGTGTACAGAGCCCCGCTTGTCCTCAGTATACAGAGCCATGATTGCCTCGGTGTACAGAGCCCCGCTTGTCCTCGGTGTACAGAGCCCCGCTTGTCCTCAGTGTACGGAGCCCCGCTTGTCCTCAGTGTACAGAGCCCCGCTTGTCCTCACTGTACAGAGCCCCGCTTGTCCTCAGTGTACAGAGCCCGCTTGTCCTCAGTGTACAGAGCCCCGCTTGTCCTCAGTGTACAGAGCCCCGCTTGTCCTCAGTGTACGGAGCCCCGCTTATCCTCAGTGTACAGAGCCCCGATTGTCCTCAGTGTACAGAGCCCCGCTTGTCCTCAGTGTACAGAGCCCCGATTGCCTCGGTGTACAGTGCCCCGATTGTCCTCAGTGTACGGAGCCCCGCTTATCCTTTGTGTACAGAGCCCCGATTGTCCTCAGTGTACAGAGCCCCGATTGCCTCGTTGTACAGAGCCCCGCTGGTCCTCAGTGTACAGAGCCCCGATTGTCCTCAGTGTACAGAGCCCCGCTTGTCCTCAGTGTACGGAGCCCCGCTTGTCCTCAGTGTACAGATCCCCCCTTGTCCTCAGTGTACAGAGCCCAGCTTGTTCTCGGTGTACAGAGCCCCGCTTGTCCTCGGTGTACAGAGCCCCGCCTGTCCTCGGTGTACAGAGCCCCGCTTGTCCTCAGTGTACAGAACCCCACTTGTTCTGGGTGTACAGAGCCCCGCTTGTTCTCGGTGTATAGAGCCCTGCTTGTGCTCAGTGCACGGAGCCCCGCTTGTCCTCAGTGTACAGAGCCCTGCTTGTCCTTAGTGTACAGAACCCCGATTGCCTCGGTGTACAGAGCCACGCTTGTCCTCAGTGTACAAAGCCCCGATTGTCCTCAGTGTACAGAGCCCCGCTTGTCCTCAGTGTACAGGTTCCCGGTTGTCCTCGGTGTACAGAGTCCCGGTTGTCCTCAGTGTACAGAGCCCCGCTTTTCCTCAGTGTACAGAGCCCTGCTTGTTCTCAGTGTACAGAGCCCCGGTTGTCCTCAGTGTACAGAGCCCCGCTTGTCCTCAGTGTACAGAGCCATGATTGCCTCGGTGTACAGAGCCCCGCTTGTCCTCGGTGTACAGAGCCCCGCTTGTCCTCAGTGTACGGAGCCCCGCTTGTCCTCAGTGAACAGAGCCCCGCTTGTCCTCACTGTACAGAGCCCTGCTTGTCCTCAGTGTACAGAGCCCGCTTGTCCTCAGTGTACAGAGCCCCGCTTGTCCTCAGTGTACAGAGCCCCGCTTGTCCTCAGTGTACAGAGCCCCGCTTATCCTCAGTGTACAGAGCCCCGATTGTCCTCAGTGTACAGAGCCCCGCTTGTCCTCAGTGTACAGAGCCCCGATTGCCTCGGTGTACAGTGCCCCGATTGTCCTCAGTGTACGGAGCCCCGCTTATCCTCAGTGTACAGAGCCCCGATTGTCCTCAGTGTACAGAGCCCCGCTTGTCTTCAGTGTACAGAGCCCCGCTTGTCCTCAGTGTACAGAGCCCCGATTGCCTCGTTGTACAGAGCCCCGCTGGTCCTCAGTGTACAGAGCCCCGATTGTCCTCAGTGTACAGAGCCCCACTTGTCCTCAGTGTACGGAGCCCCGCTTGTCCTCAGTGTACAGAGCCCCCCTTGTCCTCAGTGTACAGAGCCCAGCTTGTTCTCGGTGTACAGAGCCCCGCTTGTCCTCAGTGTAGAGAGCCCCGCCTGTCCTCGGTGTACAGAGCCCCGCTTGTCCTCAGTGTACAGAACCCCACTTGTTCTCGGTGTACAGAGCCCCGCTTGTTCTCGGTGTATAGAGCCCTGCTTGTGCTCAGTGCACGGAGCCCCGCTTGTCCTCAGTGTACAGAGCCCTGCTTGTCCTTAGTGTACAGAGCCCCGATTGCCTCGGTGTACAGAGCCACGCTTGTCCTCAGTGTACAAAGCCCCGATTGTCCTCAGTGTACAGAGCCCCGCTTGTCCTCAGTGTACAGGTTCCCGGTTGTCCTCGGTGTACAGAGTCCCGCTTGTTCTCAGTGTACAGAGCCCCGCTTGTCCTCAGAGTACAGAGCCCCGCTTGTCCTCAGTGTACAGAGCCATGGTTGCCTCGGTGTACAGAGCCCCGCTTGTCCTCGGTGTACAGAGCCCCGCTTGTCCTCAGTGTACGGAGCACCGCTTGTCCTCAGTGTACAGAGCCCCGCTTGTCCTCACTGTACAGAGCCCTGCTTGTCCTCAGTGTACAGAGCCCCGCTTGTCCTCAGTGTACAGAGCCCCGCTTGTCCTCAGTGTACGGAGCCCCGCTTATCCTCAGTGTACAGAGCCCCGATTGTCCACAGTGTACAGAGCCCCGCTTGTCCTCAGTGCACAGAGCCCCGATTGCCTCGGTGTACAGAGCCCCGCTTGTCTTCAGTGTACAGAGCCCCGCTTGTCCTCAGTGTACAGAGCCCCGATTGCCTCATTGTACAGAGCCCCGCTGGTCCTCAGTGTACAGAGCCCCGATTGTCCTCAGTGTACAGAGCCCCGCTTGTCCTCAGTGTACGGAGCCCCGCTTGTCCTCAGTGTACAGAGCCCCCCTTGTCCTCAGTGTACAGAGCCCCGCTTGTCTTCAGTGTACAGAGCCCCGCTTGTCCTCAGTGTACAGAGCCCCGATTGCCTCGTTGTACAGAGCCCCGCTGGTCCTCAGTGTAAAGAGCCCCGATTGTCCTCAGTGTACAGAGCCCCGCTTGTCCTCAGTGTACGGAGCCCCGCTTGTCCTCAGTGTACAGAGCCCCCCTTGTCCTCAGTGTACAGAGCCCTGCTTGTCCTCAATGTACAGAACACCGCTTGTCCTCAGTGTACACGGCCCCGCTTGTCCTTGGTGTAAAGAGCCCCTCTTGTCCTCAGTGTACAGAGCCCCGCTTTTCCTCAGTGTACAGAGCCCCGCTTGTCCTCAGTGTACGGAGCCCCGCTTGTCCTCAGTGTACAGAGCCCCGCTTGTCCTCAGTGTACAGACCACCGCTTGTCCTCAGTGTACAGGGCCCCGCTTGTCCTCGGTGTAAAGAGCCCCTCTTGTCCTCAGTGTACAGAGCCCCGCTTTTCCTCAGTGTACAGAGCCCCGCTTGTCCTCAGTGTACGGAGCCCCTCTTGTCCTCAGTGTACAGAGCCCCCCTTGTCCTCAGTGTACAGAGCCCCGCTTGTCCTCAGTGTACAGAACACCGCTTGTCCTCAGTGTACAGGGCCCCGCTTGTCCTCGGTGTAAAGAGCCCCTCTTGTCCTCAGTGTACAGAGCCCCGCTTTTCCTCAGTGTACAGAGCCCCACTTGTCCTCAGTGTACAGAGCCCCAATTGTCCTCAGTGTACAGAGCCCCAATTGTCCTCAGTGTACAGAGCCCCGCTTGTCCTCAGTGTACAGAGCCCCGATTGTCCTCAGTGTACAGAGCCCCGCTTGTCCTCAGTGTACGGAGCCCCGCTTGTCCTCAGTGTACAGAGCCCCGCTTGTCCTCGTTATACAGAGCCCCGCTTGTCCTCAGAGTACAGAGCCCCGATTGTCCTCAGTGTACAGAGCCCCGCTTTTCCTCAGTGTACAGAGCCCCGCTTGTCCTCAGTGTACGGAGCCCGGCTTGTCCTCAGTGTACAGAGCCCCGATTGTCCTCAGTGTACAGAGCCCCGCTTGTCTTCAGTGTATGGAGCCCCGCTTGTCCTCAGTGTACAGAGCCCCCCTTGTCCTCAGTGTACAGAGCCTCGCTTGTCCTCAGTGTACAGAGCCCCACTTGTCCTTGTTATACAGAGCCCCGATTGTCCTCAGTGTACAGAGCCCCGCTTGTCCTCGGTGTACAGGTTCCCGGTTGTCCTCGGTGTACACAGTCCCGGTTGTCCTCAGTGTACAGAGCCCCGCTTTTCCTCAGTGTACAGAGCCCCGCTTGTCCTCAGTGTACAGAGCCCCGCTTGTCCTCAATGTACAGAGCCCCGCTTGTCCTCAGTGTACAGAGCCATGATTGCCTCGGTGTACAGAGCCCCGCTTGTCCTCGGTGTACAGATCCCCTCTTGTCCTCAGTGTACGGAGCCCCGCTTGTCCTCAGTGTACAGAGCCCCGCTTGTCCTCACTGTACAGAGCCCCGCTTGTCCTCAGTGTACAGAGCCCGCTTGTCCTCAGTGTACAGAGCCCCGCTTGTCCTCAGTGTACAGAGCCCCGCTTGTCCTCAGTGTACGGAGCCCCGCTTATCCTCAGTGTACAGAGCCCCGATTGTCCTCAGTGTACAGAGCCCCGCTTGTCCTCAGTGTTTAGAGCCCCGATTGCCTCGGTGTACAGTGCCCCGATTGTCCTCAGTGTACGGAGCCCAGCTTATCCTCAGTGTACAGAGCCCCGATTGTCCTCAGTGTACAGAGCCCCGCTTGTCTTCAGTGTGCAGAGCCCCGCTTGTCCTCAGTGTACAGAGCCCCGATTGCCTCGTTGTACAGAGCCCCGCTGGTCCTCAGTGTACAGAGCCCCGATTGTCCTCAGTGTACGGAGCCCCGCTTGTCCTCAGTGTACAGAGCCCCCCTTGTCCTCAGTGTACAGAGCCCCGCTTGTCCTCAGTGTACAGAACACCGCTTGTCCTCAGTGTACAGGGCCCCACTTGTCCTCGGTGTAAAGAGCCCCTCTTGTCCTCGGTGTACAGAGCCCCGCTTTTCCTCAGTGTACAGAGCCCCGCTTGTCCTCAGTGTACGGAGCCCCGCTTGTCCTCAGTGTACAGAGCCCCGATTGTCCTCAGTGTACAGAGCCCCGCTTGTCCTCAGTGTACGGAGCCCCGCTTGTCCTCAGTGTACAGAGCCCCGATTGTCCTCAGTGTACAGAGCCCCGCTTTTCCTCAGTGTACAGAGCCCCGCTTGTCCTCAGTGTACGGAGCCCGGCTTGTCCTCAGTGTACAGAGCCTTGATTGTCCTCAGTGTACAGAGCCCCGCTTGTCCTCAGTGTACAGAGCCCCGATTGTCCTCAGTGTACAGAGCCCCGCTTGTCCTCAGTGTACGGAGCCCCGCTTGTCCTCAGTGTACAGAGCCCCGCTTGTCCTCGTTATACAGAGTCCCGCTTGTCCTCAGTGTACAGAGCCCCGATTGTCCTCAGTGTACAGAGCCTCGCTTATCCTCACTGTACAGAGCCCCGCAAGTCCTCAGTGTACAGAGCCTTGATTGTCCTCAGTGTACAGAGCCCCGCTTGTCCTCGGTATACAGAGCCCCGCTTGTCCTCAGTGTACAGAGCCCCGCTTGTCCTCAGTGTACAGAGCCTCGCTTATCCTCACTGTACAGAGCCCCGCAAGTCCTCAGTGTACGGAGCCCCGCTTGTCCTCAGTGTAAAGAGCCCCGCTTGTCCTCGGTGTACAGAGCCCCGCTTGTCCTCAGTGTACAGAGCCCAGCTTGTTCTCGGTGTACAGAGCCCCGCTTGTCCTCGGTGTACAGAGCTCCGCCTGTCCTCAGTGCACGGAGCCCCGCTTGTCCTCAGTGTACAGAGCCCTGCTTGTCCTTAGTGTACAGAGCCCCGATTGCCTCGGTGTACAGAGCCACGCTTGTCCTCAGTGTACAAAGCCCCGATTGTCCTCAGTGTACAGAGCCCCGCTTGTCCTCAGTGTACAGTTTCCCGGTTGTCCTCGGTGTACAGAGTCCCGGTTTTCCTCAGTGTACAGAGCCCAGCTTTTCCTCAGTGTACAGAGCCCCGCTTGTCCTCAGTGTACGGAGCCCCGCTTGTCCTCAGTGTACAGAACCCCGATTGTCCTCAGTGTACAGAGCCCCGCTTGTCCTCAGTGTACAGAGCCCCGCTTGTCCTCAGTGTACAGAGCCCCGCTTGTCCTCAGTGTACAGAGCCATGATTGCCTCGGTGTACAGAGCCCCGCTTGTCCTCGGTGTACAGAGCCCCGCTTGTCCTCAGTGTACGGAGCCCCGCTTGTCCTCAGTGTACAGAGCCCCGCTTGTCCTCACTGTACAGAGCCCCGATTGTCCTCAGTGTACAGAGCCCCGCTTATCCTCAGTGTACAGAGCCCCGCTTGTCCTTAGGGTACAGAGTCCCGATTGTCCTCAGAGTACAGGGCCCCGCTTGTCCTCAGTGTACAGGGCCCCGCTTCTCCTCGGTGTACAGAGCCCCGCTTTTCCTCAGTGTACAGAGCCCCGCTTTTCCTCAGTGTACAGAGCCCCACTTGTCTTCCGTGTACAGGGCCTCGCTTGTCCTCGGTATACAGAGCCCCGCTTGTCCTCAGTGTACAGAGCCCCGCTTGTTCTCAGTGTACAGAGCCTCGCTTATCCTCACTGTACAGAGCCCCGCCAGTCCTCAGTGTACGGAGCCCCGTTTGTCCTCAGTGTAAAGAGCCCCGCTTGTCCTCGGTGTACAGAGCCCCGCTTGTCCTCAGTGTACAGAGCCCAGCTTGTTCTCGGTGTACAGAGCCCCGCTTGTCCTCGGTGTACAGAGCCCCGCCTGTCCTCAGTGTACGGAGCCCCGCTTGTCCTCAGTGTACAGAGCCCCGCTTGTCCTCGGTGTACAGAGCCCCGCTTGTCCTTAGTGTATAGAGCTCCGATTGCCTCGGTGTACAGAGCCACGCTTGTCCTCAGTGTACAAAGCCCCGATTGTCCTCAGTGTACAGAGCCCCGCTTGTCCTCAGTGTACAGGTTCCCGGTTGTCCTCGGTGTACAGAGTCCCGGTTGTCCTCGGTGAACAGAGCCCCGCTTTTCCTCAGTGTACAGAGCCCCGCTTGTCCTCAGTGTACAGAGCCCCGCTTGTCCTCAGTGTACAGAGCCCCGCTTGTCCTCAGTGTACAGAGCCATGATTGCCTCGGTGTACAGAGCCCCGCTTGTCCTTGGTGTACAGAGCCCCGCTTGTCCTCAGTGTACGGAGCCCCGCTTGTCCTCAGTGTACAGAGCCCCGCTTGTCCTCACTGTACAGAGCCCCGCTTGTCCTCAGTGTACAGAGCCCGCTTGTCCTCAGTGTACAGAACCCAGCTTGTCCTCAGTGTACAGAGCCCCGCTTGTCCTCAGTGTACGGAGCCCCGCTTATCCTCAGTGTACAGAGCCCCGATTGTCCTCAGTGTACAGAGCCCCGCTTGTCCTCAGTGTACAGAGCCCCGATTGCCTCGGTGTACAGTGCCCCGATTGTCCTCAGTGTACGGAGCCCCGCTTATCCTTTGTGTACAGAGCCCCGATTGTCCTCAGTGTACAGAGCCCCGATTGCCTCGTTGTACAGAGCCCCGATGGTCCTCAGTGTACAGAGCCCCGATTGTCCTCAGTGTACAGAGCCCCGCTTGTCCTCAGTGTACGGAGCCCCGCTTGTCCTCAGTGTACAGATCCCCCCTTGTCCTCAGTGTACAGAGCCCAGCTTGTTCTCGGTGTACAGAGCCCCGCTTGTCCTCGGTGTACAGAGCCCCGCCTGTCCTCGGTGTACAGAGCCCCGCTTGTCCTCAGTGTACAGAACCCCACTTGTTCTGGGTGTACAGAGCCCCGCTTGTTCTCGGTGTATAGAGCCCTGCTTGTGCTCAGTGCACGGAGCCCCGCTTGTCCTCAGTGTACAGAGCCCTGCTTGTCCTTAGTGTACAGAGCCCCGATTGCCTCGGTGTACAGAGCCACGCTTGTCCTCAGTGTACAAAGCCCCGATTGTCCTCAGTGTACAGAGCCCCGCTTGTCCTCAGTGTACAGGTTCCCGGTTGTTCTCGGTGTACAGAGTCCCGGTTGTCCTCAGTGTATAGAGCCCCGCTTTTCCTCAGTGTACAGAGCCCTGCTTGTTCTCAGTGTACAGAGCCCCGGTTGTCCTCAGTGTACAGAGCCCCGCTTGTCCTCAGTGTACAGAGCCATGATTGCCTCGGTGTACAGAGCCCCGCTTGTCCTCGGTGTACAGAGCCCCGCTTGTCCTCAGTGTACGGAGCCCCGCTTGTCCTCAGTGAACAGAGCCCCGCTTGTCCTCACTGTACAGAGCCCTGCTTGTCCTCAGTGTACAGAGCCCGCTTGTCCTCAGTGTACAGAGCCCCGCTTGTCCTCAGTGTACAGAGCCCCGCTTGTCCTCAGTGTACAGAGCCCCGCTTATCCTCAGTGTACAGAGCCCCGATTGTCCTCAGTGTACAGAGCCCCGCTTGTCCTCAGTGTACAGAGCCCCGATTGCCTCGGTGTACAGTGCCCCGATTGTCCTCAGTGTACGGAGCCCCGCTTATCCTCAGTGTACAGAGCCCCGATTGTCCTCAGTGTACAGAGCCCCGCTTGTCTTCAGTGTACAGAGCCCCGCTTGTCCTCAGTGTACAGAGCCCCGATTGCCTCGTTGTACAGAGCCCCGCTGGTCCTCAGTGTACAGAGCCCCGATTGTCCTCAGTGTACAGAGCCCCGCTTGTCCTCAGTGTACGGAGCCCCGCTTGTCCTCAGTGTACAGAGCCCCCCTTGTCCTCAGTGTACAGAGCCCAGCTTGTTCTCGGTGTACAGAGCCCCGCTTGTCCTCGGTGTACAGAGCCCCGCCTGTCCTCGGTGTACAGAGTCCCGCTTGTTCTCAGTGTACAGAGCCCCGCTTGTCCTCAGAGTACAGAGCCCCGCTTGTCCTCAGTGTACAGAGCCATGATTGCCTCGGTGTACAGAGCCCCGCTTGTCCTCGGTGTACAGAGCCCCGCTTGTCCTCAGTGTACGGAGCACCGCTTGTCCTCAGTGTACAGAGCCCCGCTTGTCCTCACTGTACAGAGCCCTGCTTGTCCTCAGTGTACAGAGCCCCGCTTGTCCTCAGTGTACAGAGCCCCGCTTGTCCTCAGTGTACGGAGCCCCGCTTATCCTCAGTGTACAGAGCCCCGATTGCCTCGGTGTACAGAGCCCCGCTTGTCTTCAGTGTACAGAGCCCCGCTTGTCCTCAGTGTACAGAGCCCCGATTGCCTCATTGTACAGAGCCCCGCTGGTCCTCAGTGTACAGAGCCCCGATTGTCCTCAGTGTACAGAGCCCCGCTTGTCCTCAGTGTACGGAGCCCCGCTTGTCCTCAGTGTACAGAGCCCCCCTTGTCCTCAGTGTACAGAGCCCCGCTTGTCTTCAGTGTACAGAGCCCCGCTTGTCCTCAGTGTACAGAGCCCCGATTGCCTCGTTGTACAGAGCCCCGCTGGTCCTCAGTGTAAAGAGCCCCGATTGTCCTCAGTGTACAGAGCCCCGCTTGTCCTCAGAGTACAGAGCCCCGCTTGTCCTCAGTGTACAGAGCCATGATTGCCTCGGTGTACAGAGCCCCGCTTGTCCTCGGTGTACAGAGCCCCGCTTGTCCTCAGTGTACGGAGCACCGCTTGTCCTCAGTGTACAGAGCCCCGCTTGTCCTCACTGTACAGAGCCCTGCTTGTCCTCAGTGTACAGAGCCCCGCTTGTCCTCAGTGTACAGAGCCCCGCTTGTCCTCAGTGTACGGAGCCCCGCTTATCCTCAGTGTACAGAGCCCCGATTGCCTCGGTGTACAGAGCCCCGCTTGTCTTCAGTGTACAGAGCCCCGCTTGTCCTCAGTGTACAGAGCCCCGATTGCCTCATTGTACAGAGCCCCGCTGGTCCTCAGTGTACAGAGCCCCGATTGTCCTCAGTGTACAGAGCCCCGCTTGTCCTCAGTGTACGGAGCCCCGCTTGTCCTCAGTGTACAGAGCCCCCCTTGTCCTCAGTGTACAGAGCCCCGCTTGTCTTCAGTGTACAGAGCCCCGCTTGTCCTCAGTGTACAGAGCCCCGATTGCCTCGTTGTACAGAGCCCCGCTGGTCCTCAGTGTAAAGAGCCCCGATTGTCCTCAGTGTACAGAGCCCCGCTTGTCCTCAGTGTACGGAGCCCCGCTTGTCCTCAGTGTACAGAGCCCCCCTTGTCCTCAGTGTACAGAGCCCTGCTTGTCCTCAATGTACAGAACACCGCTTGTCCTCAGTGTACACGGCCCCGCTTGTCCTCGGTGTAAAGAGCCCCTCTTGTCCTCAGTGTACAGAGCCCCGCTTTTCCTCAGTGTACAGAGCCCCACTTGTCCTCAGTGTACAGAGCCCCAATTGTCCTCAGTGTACAGAGCCCCAATTGTCCTCAGTGTACAGAGCCCCGCTTGTCCTCAGTGTACAGAGCCCCGATTGTCCTCAGTGTACAGAGCCCCGCTTGTCCTCAGTGTACGGAGCCCCGCTTGTCCTCAGTGTACAGAGCCCCGCTTGTCCTCGTTATACAGAGCCCCGCTTGTCCTCAGTGTACAGAGCCCCGATTGTCCTCAGTGTACAGAGCCCCGCTTTTCCTCAGTGTACAGAGCCCCGCTTGTCCTCAGTGTACGGAGCCCGGCTTGTCCTCAGTGTACAGAGCCCCGATTGTCCTCAGTGTAGAGAGCCCCGATTGTCCTCAGTGTACAGAGCCCCGCTTGTCCTCAGTGTACGGAGCCCCGCTTGTCCTCAGTGTACAGAGCCCCCCTTGTCCTCAGTGTACAGAGCCTCGCTTGTCCTCAGTGTACAGAGCCCCGCTTGTCCTCGTTATACAGAGCCCCGCTTGTCCTCAGTGTACAGAGCCCCGCTTGTCTTCAGTGTATGGAGCCCCGCTTGTCCTCAGTGTACAGAGCCCCCCTTGTCCTCAGTGTACAGAGCCTCGCTTGTCCTCAGTGTACAGAGCCCCACTTGTCCTTGTTATACAGAGCCCCGATTGTCCTCAGTGTACAGAGCCCCGCTTGTCCTCGGTGTACAGGTTCCCGGTTGTCCTCGGTGTACACAGTCCCGGTTGTCCTCAGTGTACAGAGCCCCGCTTTTCCTCAGTGTACAGAGCCCCGCTTGTCCTCAGTGTACAGAGCCCCGCTTGTCCTCAATGTACAGAGCCCCGCTTGTCCTCAGTGTACAGAGCCATGATTGCCTTGGTGTACAGAGCCCCGCTTGTCCTCGGTGTACAGATCCCCTCTTGTCCTCAGTGTACGGAGCCCCGCTTGTCCTCAGTGTACAGAGCCCCGCTTGTCCTCACTGTACAGAGCCCCGCTTGTCCTCAGTGTACAGAGCCCGCTTGTCCTCAGTGTACAGAGCCCCGCTTGTCCTCAGTGTACAGAGCCCCGCTTGTCCTCAGTGTACGGAGCCCCGCTTATCCTCAGTGTACAGAGCCCCGATTGTCCTCAGTGTACAGAGCCCCGCTTGTCCTCAGTGTTTAGAGCCCCGATTGCCTCGGTGTACAGTGCCCCGATTGTCCTCAGTGTACGGAGCCCAGCTTATCCTCAGTGTACAGAGCCCCGATTGTCCTCAGTGTACAGAGCCCCGCTTGTCTTCAGTGTGCAGAGCCCCGCTTGTCCTCAGTGTACAGAGCCCCGATTGCCTCGTTGTACAGAGCCCCGCTGGTCCTCAGTGTACAGAGCCCCGATTGTCCTCAGTGTACAGAGCCCCGCTTGTCCTCAGTGTACGGAGCCCCGCTTGTCCTCAGTGTACAGAGCCCCCCTTGTCCTCAGTGTACAGAGCCCCGCTTGTCCTCAGTGTACAGAACACCGCTTGTCCTCAGTGTACAGGGCCCCACTTGTCCTCGGTGTAAAGAGCCCCTCTTGTCCTCGGTGTACAGAGCCCCGCTTTTCCTCAGTGTACAGAGCCCCGCTTGTCCTCAGTGTACGGAGCCCCGCTTGTCCTCAGTGTACAGAGCCCCGATTGTCCTCAGTGTACAGAGCCCCGCTTGTCCTCAGTGTACGGAGCCCCGCTTGTCCTCAGTGTACAGAGCCCCGCTTGTCCTCGTTATACAGAGCCCCGCTTGTCCTCAGTGTACAGAGCCCCGATTGTCCTCAGTGTACAGAGCCCCGCTTTTCCTCAGTGTACAGAGCCCCGCTTGTCCTCAGTGTACGGAGCCCGGCTTGTCCTCAGTGTACAGAGCCTTGATTGTCCTCAGTGTACAGAGCCCCGCTTGTCCTCAGTGTACAGAGCCCCGATTGTCCTCAGTGTACAGAGCCCCGCTTGTCCTCAGTGTACGGAGCCCCGCTTGTCCTCAGTGTACAGAGCCCCGCTTGTCCTCGTTATACAGAGTCCCGCTTGTCCTCAGTGTACAGAGCCCCGATTGTCCTCAGTGTACAGAGCCCCGCTTTTCCTCAGTGTACAGAGCCCCGCTTGTCCTCAGTGTACGGAGCCCGGCTTGTCCTCAGTGTAGAGAGCCCCGATTGTCCTCAGTGTACAGAGCCCCGCTTGTCCTCAGTGTACGGAGCCCCGCTTGTCCTCAGTGTACAGAGCCCCCCTTGTCCTCAGTGTACAGAGCCTCGCTTGTCCTCAGTGTACAGAGCCCCGCTTGTCCTCGTTATACAGAGCCCCGCTTGACCTCAGTGTGCAGAGCCCCGATTGTCCTCAGTGTACAGAGCCCCGCTTGTCCTCGGTGTACAGGGCCCCGCTTGTCCTTGGTGTGCAGAGCCCCGCTTGTCCTCAGTGTACAGAGCCCCGCTTTTCCTCAGGGTACAGAGCCCCGCTTGTCCTCAGTGTACGGAGCCCCGCTTGTCCTCAGTGTACAGAGCCCCGCTTGTCCTCAGTGTACAGAGCCCCGCTTCTCCTCGGTGTACAGAGCCCCGATGTTCCTCAGTGTACAGAGCCCCGCTTGTCCTCAGTGTACAGAACCCTGCTTGTCCTCAGTGTACAGAACCCTGCTTGTCCTGTGTACAGAGCCCCGCTTGTCCTCAGTGTACAGAACCCTGCTTGTCCTCAGTGTACATAGCACCGCTTGTCCTCACTGTACAGAGCCCCTATTGTCCTTGGTGTACAGAGCCCCGCTTGTCCTCAGTGTACAGAGCCCCGCTTGTCCTCAGTGTACAGGGCCCCGCTTGTCCTCAGTGTACAGAGCCCCGCTTGTCCTCGGTGTACAGAGCCCCGCTTGTCCTCGGTGTACAGAGCCCCGCTTGTCCTCAGTGTACAGAGCCCCGATTGCCTCGGTGTACAGAGCCCCGCTTGTCCTCAGTGTACAGAGCCCCGCTTGTCCTCAGTGTACAGAACCCTGCTTGTCCTCAGTGTACAGAACCCTGCTCGTCCTCAGTGTACAGAGCGCTGCTTGTCCTCAGTGTACAGAGCCCCGCTTGTCCTCAGTGTACAGAACCCTGCTTATCCTCAGTGTACAGAGCCCCGATTGTCCTCAGTGTACAGAGCCCCGCTTGTCTTCAGTGTACAGAGCCCCGCTTGTCCTCAGTGTACAGAGCCCCAATTGCCTTGGTGTACAGAGCCCCGCTTGTCCTCAGTGTACAGAGCCCCGATTGTCCTCAGTGTACAGAGCCCCGCTTGTCCTCAGTGTACGGAGCCCCGCTTGTCCTCAGTGTACAGAACCCCGCTTGTCCACAGTGTACAGGGCCCCGCTTGTCCTCGGTGTACAGAGCCCCGCTTGTCCTCAGTGTACAGAGCCCCGCTTTTCCTCAGTGTACAGAGCCCCGCTTGTCCTCAGTGTACGGAGCCCCGCTTGTCCTCAGTGTACCGAGCCCCGATTGTCCTCAGTGTACAGAGCCCCGCTTGTCCTCAGTGTACGGAGCCCCGCTTGTCCTCAGTGTACAGAGCCCTGCTTGTCCTCGTAATACAGAGCCCCGCTTGTCCTCAGTGTACAGAGCCTCGCTTGTCCTCAGTGTACAGAGCCCCGCTTGTCCTCGTTATACAGAGCCCCGCTTGTCCTCAGTGTACAGAGCCCCGATTGTCCTCAGTGTACAGAGCCCCGCTTGTCCTCGGTGTATAGGGCCCCGCTTGTCCTCGGTGTAAAGAGCCCCGCTTGTCCTCAGTGTACAGAGCCCCGCTTTTCCCCAGTGTGCGGAGCCCCGCTTGTCCTCAGTGTACGGAGCCCCGCTTGTCCTCAGTGTGCGGAGCCCCGCTTGCCCTCAGTGTACAGAGCCCCGCTTGTCCTCAGTGTACGGAGCCCCGCTTCTCCTCAGTGTACAGAGCCCCGATGTTCCTCAGTATACAGAGCCCCGCTTGTCCTCAGTGTACGGAGCCCCGCTTCTCCTCAGTGTACAGAGCCCCGATGTTCCTCAGTGTACAGAGCCCTGCTTTTCCTCAGTGTACAGAGCCCCGCTTGTCCTCAGTGTACAGAACCCTGCTTGTCCTCAGTGTACAGAGCCCCGCTTGTCCTCACTGTACAGAGCCCCACTTGTCCTCGGTGTACAGAGCCCCGCTTGTCCTCACTGTACAGAGCCCCGCTTGTCCTCACTGTACAGAGCCCCACTTGTCCTCGGTGTACAGAGCCCCGCTTGTCCTCAGTGTACAGAGCCCCGCTTGTCCTCAGTGTACAGGGCCCCGCTTGTCCTCAGTGTACAGAGCCCCCCTTGTCCTCAGTGTACAGAGCCCCGCTTGTCCTCAGTGTACAGAACCCCGCTTGTCCTCAGTGTACAGGGCCCCGCTTGTCCTCGGTGTACAGAGCCCCGCTTGTCCTCAGTGTACAGAGCCCCGCTTTTCCTCAGTGTACAGAGCCCCGCTTGTCCTCAGTGTACGGAGCCCCGCTTGTCCTCAGTGTACGGAGCCCCGATTGTCCTCAGTGTACGGAGCCCCGCTTGTCCTCAGTGTACTAAGCCCCCCTTGTCCTCAGTGTACAGAGCCTCGCTTGTCCTCAGTGTACAGAGCCCCGCTTGTCCTCGTTATACTAAGCCCCGCTTGTCCTCAGTGTACAGAGCCCCGATTGTCCTCAGTGTACAGAGCCCTGCTTGTCCTCGGTGTACAGTGCCCCGCTTGTCCTTGGTGTACAGAGCCCCGCTTGTCCTCAGTGTACAGAGCCCCGCTTTTCCTCAGTGTACAGAGCCCCGCTTGTCCTCAGTGTACGGAGCCCCGCTTGTCCTCAGTGTACGAAGCCCCGCTTGTCCTCAGTGTACAGAGCCCCGCTTGTCCTCAGTGTACAGAGCCCCGCTTGTCCTCAGTGTACGGAGCCCCGCTTGTCCTCAGTATACGGAGCCCCGCTTGTCCTCAGTGTACGAAGCCCCGCTTGTCCTCAGTGTACACGGCCCCGCTTGTCCTCAGTGTACAGAACCCTGCTTGTCCTCAGTGTACGGAGCCCCGCTTGTCCTCAGTGTGCGGAGCCCCGCTTGCCCTCAGTGTACAGAGCCCCGCTTGTCCTCAGTGTACGCAGCCCCACTTCTCCTCAGTGTACAGAGCCCCGATGTTCCTCAGTATACAGAGCCCCGCTTGTCCTCAGTGTACGGAGCCCCGCTTCTCCTCAGTGTACAGAGCCCCGATGTTCCTCAGTGTACAGAGCCCTGCTTGTCCTCAGTGTACAGAGCCCCGCTTGTCCTCAGTGTACAGAACCCTGCTTGTCCTCAGTGTACAGAGCCCCGCTTGTCCTCACTGTACAGAGCCCCACTTGTCCTCGGTGTACAGAGCCCCGCTTGTCCTCAGTGTACAGAGCCCCGCTTGTCCTCAGTGTACAGGGCCCCGCTTGTCCTCAGTGTACAGAGCCCCCCTTGTCCTCAGTGTACAGAGCCCCGCTTGTCCTCAGTGTACAGAACCCCGCTTGTCCTCAGTGTACAGGGCCCCGCTTGTCCTCGGTGTACAGAGCCCCGCTTGTCCTCAGTGTACAGAGCCCCGCTTTTCCTCAGTGTACAGAGCCCCGCTTGTCCTCAGTGTACGGAGCCCCGCTTGTCCTCAGTGTACGGAGCCCCGATTGTCCTCAGTGTACGGAGCCCCGTTTGTCCTCAGTGTACTAAGCCCCCCTTGTCCTCAGTGTACAGAGCCTCGCTTGTCCTCAGTGTACAGAGCCCCGCTTGTCCTCGTTATACAGAGCCCCGCTTGTCCTCAGTGAACAGAGCCCCGATTGTCCTCAGTGTACAGAGCCCTGCTTGTCCTCGGTGTACAGGGCCCCGCTTGTCCTTGGTGTACAGAGCCCCGCTTGTCCTCAGTGTACAGAGCCCCGCTTTTCCTCAGTGTACAGAGCCCCACTTGTCCTCAGTGTACGGAGCCCCGCTTGTCCTCAGTGTACTAAGCCCCGCTTGTCCTCAGTGTACAGAGCCCCGCTTGTCCTCAGTGTACAGAGCCCCGCTTGTCCTCAGTGTACGGAGCCCCGCTTGTCCTCAGTGTACGGAGCCCCGCTTGTCCTCAGTGTACGAAGCCCCGCTTGTCCTCAGTGTACAGGGCCCCGCTTGTCCTCAGTGTACAGAGCCCCGCTTGTCCTCAGTGTACAGAGCCCCGCTTGTTCTCGGTGTACAGAGCCCTGCTTGTCCTCCGTGTACAGAGCCCCGATTGTCCTCAGTGTACAGAGCCCCGCTTGTCCTCCGTGTACAGGGCCCCGCTTGTCCTCGGTGTACAGAGTCCCGGTTGTCCTCAGTGTACAGAGCCCCGCTTTTCCTCAGTGTACAGAGCCCCGCTTGTCCTCAGTGTACAGAGCCCCGATTGCCTCGGTGTACAGAGCCCCAATTGTCCTCGGTGTACAGAGCCCCGCTTGTCCTCAGTGCACGGAGCCCCGCTTGTCCTCAGTGTACAGAGCCCCGCTTTTTCTCAGTGTACAGAGCCCCGCTTGTCCTCAGTGTACAGGGCCCCGCTTGTCCTCGGTGTACAGAGCCCGCTTGTCCTCAGTGTACAGAGCCCCGCTTTTCCTCAGGTTACAGAGCCCCGCTTGTCCTCAGTGTACAGAACCCTGCTTGTCCTCAGTGTACAGGGCCCCGCTTGTCCTCGGTGTACAGAGCCCCGCTTTTCCTCAGTGTACAGAGCCCCGCTTTTCCTCAGTGTACAGAGCTCCGCTTGTCCTCAGTGTACGGAGCCCCGCTTGTCCTCAGTGTACAGAGCCCCGATTGTCCTCAGTGTACGGAGCCCCGCTTGTCCTCAGTGTACGGAGCCCCGCTTGTCCTCAGTGTACAGAGCCCCCCTTGTCCTCAGTGTACAGAGCCTCGCTTGTCCTCAGTGTACAGAGCCCCGCTTGTCCTCGTTATACAGAGCCCCGCTTGTCCTCAGTGTACAGAGCCCCGATTGTCCTCAGTGTACAGAGCCCTGCTTGTCCTCGGTGTACAGGGCCCCGCTTGTCCTCGGTGTACAGAACCCCGCTTGTCCTCAGTATACAGAGCCCCGCTTTTCCTCAGTGTGCAGAGCCCCGCTTGTCCTCAGTGTACGGAGCCCCGCTTGTCCTCAGTGTACGAAGCCCCGCTTGTCCTCAGTGTACAGAGCCCCGCTTGTCCTCAGTGTACAGAGCCCCGCTTGTCCTCAGTGTACGGAGCCCCGCTTGTCCTCAGTGTACGGAGCCCCGCTTGTCCTCAGTGTACGAAGCCCCGCTTGTCCTCAGAGTACAGAGCCCCGCTTGTCCTCAGTGTACAGAGCCCCGCTTGTCCTCAGTGTACAGAGCCCCGCTTGTCCTCAGTGTACAGGGCCCCGCTTGTCCTCAGTGTCCAGAGCCCCGCTTGTCCTCAGTGTACAGAGCTCCGCTTTTTCTCGGTGTACAGAGCCCTGCTTGTCCTCCGTGTACAGAGCCCCGATTGTCCTCGGTGTACAGAGCCCCGCTTGTCCTCCGTGTACAGGGCCCCGCTTGTCCTCAGTGTACATAGTCCCGGTTGTCCTCAGTGTACAGAGCCCCACTTTTCCTCAGTGTACAGAGCCCCGCTTGTCCTCAGTGTACGGAGCCCCGCTTATCCTCAGTGTACAGAGCCCCGATTGTCCTCAGTGTACAGAGCCCCGCTTGTCCTCAGTGTACAGAGCCCCGATTGCCTCGGTGTACAGAGCCCCGCTTGTCCTCGGTGTACAGAGCCCCGCTTGTCCTCACTGCACGGAGCCCCGCTTGTCCTCAGTGTACAGAGCCCCGCTTTTCCTCAGTGTACAGAGCCCCGCTTGTCCTCAGTGTACGGAGCCCCGCTTGTCCTCAGTGTACAGAGCCCCGATTGTCCTCAGTGTACAGAGCCCCGCTTGTCCTCAGTGTACAGAGCCCCGATTGTCCTCAGTGTACAGAGCCCCGCTTGTCCTCAGTGTACAGGGCCCCGCTTGTCCTTGGTGTACAGAGCCCCGCTTGTCCTCAGTGTACAGAGCCCCGCTTTTCCTCAGTGTACAGAGCCCCACTTGTCCTCAGTGTACAGGGCCCCGCTTGTCCTCGGTATACAAAGCCCCGCTTGTCTTCCGTGTACGGAGCCCCGCTTATCCTCAGTGTACAATGCCCCGATTGTCCTCAGTGTACAGAGCCCCGCTTGTCCTCAGTGTACAGAGCCCCGCTTGTCCTCAGTGTACAGAGCCCCGATTGCCTCCGTGTACAGAGCCCCGCTTGTCCTCAGTGTACAGAGCCCCGATTGTCCTCAGTGTACAGAGCCCCGCTTGTCCTCAGTGTACGGAGCCCCCCTTGTCCTCAGTGTACAGAGCCCCGCTTGTCCTCAGTGTACAGAGCCCCGCTTGTCCTCAGTGTACAGGGCCCCGCTTGTCCTCGGTGTACAGAGCCCCGCTTGTCCTCAGTGTACAGAGCCCCGCATTTCCTCAGTGTACAGAGCCCCGCTTGTCCTCAGGGTACGGAGCCCCGCTTGTCCTCAGTGTACAGAGCCCCGATTGTCCTCAGTGTACAGAGCCCCGCTTGTCCTCAGTGTACGGAGCCCCGCTTGTCCTCAGTGTACAGAGCCCCGCTTGTCCTCAGTGTACAGAGCCCCGCTTGTCCTCGTTATACAGAGCCCCGCTTGTCCTCAGTGTACAGAGCCCCGATTGTCCTCAGTGTACAGAGCCCCGCTTGTCCTCAGTGTACAGGGCCCCGCTTGTCCTTGGTGTACAGAGTCCCGCTTGTCCTCAGTGTACAGAGCCCCGCTTGTCCTCGGTGTACAGGGCCCCGCTTGTCCTTGGTGTACAGAGCCCCGCTTGTCCTCAGTGTACAGAGCCCCGCTTGTCCTTGGTGTACAGGGCCCCGCTTGTCCTTGGTGTACAGAGCCCCGCATTTCCTCAGTGTACAGAGCCCCGCTTGTCCTCAGGGTACGGAGCCCCGCTTGTCCTCAGTGTACAGAGCCCCGATTGTCCTCAGTGTACAGAGCCCCGCTTGTCCTCAGTGTACAGGGCCCCGCTTGTCCTCGATATACAGAGCCCCGCTTTTCCTCAGTGTACAGAGCCCTGCCCCTCTAGATGCTACAGCTACCATTACCTCACCCTGCCTGCTATCCACAGGCTACAGCTACCACTACCTCACCACTCCCCGCTGTCTGAAGGTTGCAGCTACCACTAACACACTGTTGCCTGCCATCCAGAGGGTACAGCTACCACTACCGCACCACTGCCTGCTGTCTGAAGGCTACAGCTACCACGACCTCACCGCTGCCTGCTGTACGGAGGCTATAGCTACCACTACCTCACCACTGCCTGCTGTCCAGAGGCTACAGCTACCACTACCTCACCACTGCTTGCTGTCCAGAGGCTACAGCTACCACTAACTTACCACTGCCTGCTGTCCGAAGGCTACAGCTACCACAAGTGCTGGCTGTGCTCAATCATGGGACGGAGAGGGTCAGCCACTCCATGCAGCTGTCAGTGTGCAGCACTGTATACACTGTATGTCACAGGAAATCCTTGGAACCATAGCTTTGGTCAGGGTCATTTTATTATTGAAAAATTCAAAAAGTGATTTTTCTAACTGTTTATTGTTTTTTCACTAGTTTGAGATACTGTCGCCAATTCTGTTGCTGCTTCCAAAAAGGGAGAATTTCTAGAACATTTGGAAAAAGCCATTTTGTCTTCTGATATTTTTGTGTGCATATTAACACCGGCGGCATCTGCCAACAACCAGGGAGACTTTATCCACCTCCAGTGTAGCATCTATAACTGAAGGGTGGATAAAGTGTCCCTGGTGTTGGCTGGCTATTACTACCCACGCCAGTTCACCACCTTCTGCTGTATGCTGGATACTAGTAGCCCCACCAGTTCATCACCTCCTGCTGTATGCTGGATACTACTATCCCCACCAGTTCACAACCTTCTGCTGTATGCTGGATACTACAACTTTCACCAGAACACTACCTCCTGCTGTATACTGGTTACTACTCCTTCCACCAGTTCACCACCTTCTGCTGTATGCTGGATACTACTAGCCCCACCAGTTCATCACCTCCTGCTGTATGCTGGATACTACGGTCGCCACCAGTTCACCACCTTTTGCTGAATGCTGGCTACTACAACTTCCACCAGTACACCACCTCCTGCTGTATGCTGGTTACTACTACCCCTGCCAGTACACCACCTCCTGCGGTATGCTGGATACTTCTACTCCCGCCAGTACACTACCTCCTACTGTATGCTGGTTACTACTAGCCCCACCAGTTCCCCACCTTCTGCTGTATTCTGGCTACTAAAAAACACCAGTTCACCACCTTCTGCTGTATGCTGGATACTACAAGCCCCACCAGTACACCACCTCCTGCTGTATGCTGGTTACTATCTCCCCACCAGTTCATCACCTTTTGCTGAATGCTGGCTACTACTACTTCCACCAGTACACCACCTCCTGCTGTATGCTGGTTACTACAACCCCTGCCAGTACACCACCTCCTGCGGTATGCTGGATACTTCTACTCCCGCCAATACACTACCTCCTACTGTATGCTGGTTACTACTAGCCCCACCAGTTCACCACCTTCTGCTGTATTCTGGCTACTACTAAACACCAGTTCACCACCTCCTTCTGTATGCTGGTTACTAAAACTCCCGCCAGTATACCACCTCCTGCGGTATGCTGGATACTACTATCCCCACCAGTTCACCACCTCCTGCTGTATGCTGGTTACTACTACAACCGCCAGTACACCACCTCCTGCGGTATGCTAGATACTACTACCCCTGCCAGTACACCACCTTCTGCTGTATGCTAGATACTACAAACCCTGCCAGTACACCACCTTCTACTGTATGCTGGATAGTAGAATCCCCACCAATACACCACCTTCTTCTGTAGGAAGCTTTTCATACAAAACCTACTTCTTCATCACTATTTTGATACACTGTCTTTGATCCTGTTGCACCTCCAAAAAGGGAGAATTTTTGGAAAAAATCCATTCCATCTTCTGATCGCCCCATGTGCATTATAATACGGGCAGCATCTACCGACAACCAGGGAGACTTTATGCCACTTTATTTTACTGTCAATAAACATACAAAATCCACAAGCACATTAAACAAGCTGTTAGTTACCATAGGTTACCACATGTCGCTATAATTGAACTTAAAATCCACTTTAAAATTACCTACATTTATTCTTAGCAGTGTTATAGAGAGGTTCACACCTCTTAGCGTTATACAGGGGTTTAAAGCTTTTAGTGTTATACAATGGTTTAAAGCTCTTGGTGTTATACAGAGGTTTACAGCTCTTAGTGTTATACAGAGGTTTACAGTTCTCAGTGTTATACAGAGGTTTACAGCTCTTAGTGTTATACAGGGGTTTACAGCTCTCAGTGTTATACAGGGATTTACAGCTCTCAGTGTTATACAGAGGTTTACAGCTCTCAGTGTTATACAGGGGTTTACAGCTCTTAGTGTTATACAGAGGTTTACAGCTCTTAGTGTTATACAGGGGTTTACAGCTCTTAGTGCTATACAGGGATTTACAGCTCTTAGTGTTATACAGGGATTTACAGCTCTCAGTGTTATACAGAGGTTTACAGCTCTCAGTGTTATACAGAGGTTTACAGCTCTCAGTGTTATAAAGGGGTTTACAGCTCTTAGAGTTATACAGAGGTTTACAGCTCTTAGTGTTATACAGATGTTTACAACTCTCAGTGTTATACAGGGGTTTACAGCTCTCAGTGTTATACAGAGGTTTACAGCTCTTAGTGTTATACAGGGGTTTACAGCTCTCAGTGTTATACAGAGGTTTACAGCTCTTAGTGTTATACAGAGATTTACAGCTCTTAGTGTTATACAGAGGTTTACAGCTCTCAGTGTTATAAAGGGGTTTACAGCTCTTAGTGTTATACAGAGGTTTACAGCTCTCAGTGTTATACAGAGGTTTACATCTATCAGTGTTATACAGAGGTTTACAGCTCTTAGTGTTATACAGAGGTTTACAGCTCTCAGTGTTATACAGAGGTTTACAGCTCTCAGTATTATACAGAGGTTTACAGCTCTTAGTGTTATACAGGGGTTTACAGCTCTTAGTGCTATACAGAGGTTTACAGCTCTCAGTGTTATACAGAGGTTTACAGCTCTTAGTGTTATACAGAGGTTTACAGCTCTCAGTGTTATACAGAGGTTTACAGCTCTCAGTGTTATACAGAGGTTTACAGCTCTCAGTGTTATACAGGAATTTACAGCTCTTAGTGTTATACAGAGGTTTACAGCTCTTAGTGTTATACAGAGGTTTACAGCTCTTAGTGTTATACAGAGGTTTACAGCTCTTAGTGTTATACAGGGGTTTGCAGCTCTCAGTGTTATACAGAGGTTTACAGCTCTCAGTGTTATACAGAGGTTTACAGCTCTAAGTGTTATACAGAGGTTTACAGCTCTAAGTGTTATACAGAGGTTTACAGCTCTCAGTGTTATACAGAGGTTTACAGCTCTTAGTGTTATACAGAGGTTTACAGCTCTTAGTGTTATACAGAGGTTTACAGCTCTTAGTGTTATACAGAGGTTTACAGCTCTCAGTGTTATACAGAGGTTTACAGCTCTCAGTGTTATACAGGGGTTTACAGCTCTCAGTGTTATACAGGAATTTACAGCTCTTAGTGTTATGCAGAGGTTTACAGCTCTTAGTGTTATACAGAGGTTTACAGCTCTCAGTGTTATACAGAGGTTTACAGCTCTTAGTGTTATACAGAGGTTTACAGCTCTTAGTGCTATACAGAGGTTTACAGCTCTCAGTGTTATACAGAGGTTTACAGCTCTCAGTGTTATACAGAGGTTTACAGCTCTCAGTGTTATACAGGAATTTACAGCTCTTAGTGTTATACAGAGGTTTACAGCTCTTAGTGTTATACAGGGGTTTGCAGCTCTCAGTGTTATACAGAGGTTTACAGCTCTTAGTGTTATACAGAGGTTTACAGCTCTTAGTGTTATACAGAGGTTTACAGCTCTCAGTGTTATACAGAGGTTTACTGCTCTCAGTGTTATACAGGGGTTTACAGCTCTCAGTGTTATACAGGAATTTACAGCTCTTAGTGTTATGCAGAGGTTTACAGCTCTCAGTGTTATACAGAGGTTTACAGCTCTCAGTGTTATACAGAGGTTTACAGCTCTTAGTGTTATACAGAGGTTTACAGCTCTTAGTGCTATACAGAGGTTTACAGCTCTTAGTGTTATACAGAGGTTTACAGCTCTCAGTGTTATACAGAGGTTTACATCTCTCAGTGTTATACAGAGGTTTACAGCTCTTAGTGTTATACAGAGGTTTACAGCTCTCAGTGTTATACAGAGGTTTACAGCTCTCAGTGTTATACAGAGGTTTACAGCTCTTAGTGTTATACAGAGGTTTACAGCTCTTAGTGTTATACAGAGGTTTACAGCTCTCAGTATTATACAGAGGTTTACAGCTCTTAGTGTTATACAGAGGTTTACAGCTCTCAGTGCTATACAGAGGTTTACAGCTCTTAGTGTTATAAAGAGGTTTACAGCTCTCAGTGTTATACAGGGATTTACAGCTCTTAGTGTTATACAGAGGTTTACAGCTCTTAGTGTTATACAGAGGTTTACAGCTCTCAGTGTTATACAGAGGTTTACAGCTCTTAGTGTTATACAGGGGTTTACAGCTCTTAGTGTTATACAGAGGTTTACAGCTCTTAGTGTTATACAGAGGTTTACAGCTCTTAGTGTTATACAGGGGTTTACATCTCTTAGTGCTATACAGAGGTTTACAGCTCTTAGTGTTATACAGAGGTTTACAGCTCTCAGTGTTATACAGAGGTTTACATCTCTCAGTGTTATACAGAGGTTTACAGCTCTTAGTGTTATACAGAGGTTTACAGCTCTCAGTGTTATACAGAGGTTTACAGCTCTCAGTGTTATACAGAGGTTTACAGCTCTCAGTGTTATACAGAGGTTTACAGCTCTCAGTGTTATACAGGGGTTTACAGTTCTCAGTGTTATACAGAGGTTTACAGCTCTCAGTGTTATACAGAGGTTTACAGCTCTTAGTGTTATACAGAGGTTTACAGCTCTTAGTGTTATACAGAGGTTTACAGCTCTTAGTGTTATACAGAGGTTTACAGCTCTCAGTGTTATACAGAGGTTTACAGCTCTCAGTGTTATACAGAGGTTTACAGCTCTCAGTGTTATACAGAGGTTTACAGCTCTTAGTGTTATACAGAGGTTTACAGTTCTCAGTGTTATACAGAGGTTTACAACTCTTAGTGTTATACAGGGGTTTACAGCTCTCAGTGTTATACAGAGGTTTACAGCTCTCAGTGTTATACAGAGGTTTACAGCTCTTAGTGTTGTACAGAGGTTTACAGCTCTCAGTGCTATACAGAGGTTTACAGCTCTTAGTGTTATACAGAGGTTTACAGCTCTCAGTGTTATACAGGGATTTACAGCTCTTAGTGTTATACAGAGGTTTACAGCTCTTAGTGTTATACAGAGGTTTACAGCTCTCAGTGTTATACAGAGGTTTACAGCTCTCAGTGCTATACAGAGGTTTACAGCTCTTAGTGTTATACAGAGGTTTACAGCTCTTAGTGTTATACAGAGGTTTACAGCTCTCAGTGTTATACAGGGATTTACAGCTCTTAGTGTTATACAGAGGTTTACAGCTCTTAGTGTTATACAGAGGTTTACAGCTCTCAGTGTTATACAGAGGTTTACAGCTCTCAGTGTTATACAGGGATTTACAGCTCTTAGTGTTATACAGAGGTTTACAGCTCTTAGTGTTATACAGAGGTTTACAGCTCTTAGTGTTATACAGGGGTTTACAGCTCTTAGTGTTATACAGAGGTTTACAGCTCTTAGTGTTATACAGAGGTTTACAGCTCTTAGTGTTATACAGGGGTTTACATCTCTTAGTGCTATACAGAGGTTTACAGCTCTTAGTGTTATACAGAGGTTTACAGCTCTCAGTGTTATACAGAGGTTTACATCTCTCAGTGTTATACAGAGGTTTACAGCTCTTAGTGTTATACAGAGGTTTACAGCTCTCAGTGTTATACAGAGGTTTACAGCTCTCAGTGTTATACAGAGGTTTACAGCTCTCAGTGTTATACAGAGGTTTACAGCTCTCAGTGTTATACAGGGGTTTACAGTTCTCAGTGTTATACAGAGGTTTACAGCTCTCAGTGTTATACAGAGGTTTACAGCTCTCAGTGTTATACAGAGGTTTACAGCTCTCAGTGTTATACAGAGGTTTACAGCTCTTAGTGTTATACAGAGGTTTACAGTTCTCAGTGTTATACAGAGGTTTACAACTCTTAGTGTTATACAGGGGTTTACAGCTCTTAGTGTTATACAGAGGTTTACAGCTCTCAGTGTTATACAGAGGTTTACAGCTCTTAGTGTTGTACAGAGGTTTACAGCTCTTAGTGTTGTACAGAGGTTTACAGTTCTCAGTGTTATACAGAGGTTTACAGCTCTCAGTGTTATACAGAGGTTTACAGCTCTTAGTGTTATACAGAGGTTTACAGCTCTTAGTGTTATACAGAGGTTTACAGCTCTTAGTGTTATACAGAGGTTTACAGCTCTCAGTGTTATACAGAGGTTTACAGCTCTTAGTGTTATACAGAGGTTTACAGCTCTTAGTGTTATACAGAGGTTTACAGCTCTCAGTGTTATACAGAGGTTTACAGCTCTTAGTGTTATACAGGGGTTTACAGCTCTCAGTGTTATACAGGGGTTTACAGCTCTTAGTGTTATACAGGGGTTTACAGCTCTCAGTGTTATACAGAGGTTTACAGCTCTTAGTGTTATACAGAGGTTTACAGCTCTTAGTGTTATACAGAGGTTTACAGCTCTCAGTGTTATACAGAGGTTTACAGCTCTTAGTGTTATACAGAGGTTTACAGCTCTTAGTGTTATACAGAGGTTTACAGCTCTTAGTGTTATACAGAGGTTTACAGCTCTCAGTGTTATACAGAGGTTTACAGCTCTCAGTGTTATACAGGGGTTTACAGTTCTCAGTGTTATACAGAGGTTTACAGCTCTCAGTGTTATACAGAGGTTTACAGCTCTCAGTGTTATACAGAGGTTGACAGCTCTCAGTATTATACAGAGGTTTACAGCTCTCAGTGTTATACAGAGGTTTACAGCTCTCAGTGTTATACAGGGGTTTACAGCTCTCAGTGTTATACAGGAATTTACAGCTCTTAGTGTTATGCAGAGGTTTACAGCTCTTAGTGTTATACAGAGGTTTACAGCTCTCAGTGTTATACAGAGGTTTACAGTTCTCAGTGTTATACAGAGGTTTACAGCTCTTAGTGCTATACAGAGGTTTACAGCTCTTAGTGTTATACAGAGGTTTACAGCTCTCAGTGTTATACAGAGGTTTACAGTTCTCAGTGTTATACAGAGGTTTACAGCTCTTAGTGTTATGCAGAGGTTTACAGCTCTTAGTGTTATACAGAGGTTTACAGCTCTCAGTGTTATACAGAGGTTTACAGTTCTCAGTGTTATACAGAGGTTTACAGCTCTTAGTGCTATACAGAGGTTTACAGCTCTTAGTGTTATACAGAGGTTGACAGCTCTCAGTATTATACAGAGGTTTACAGCTCTTAGTGTTATACAGAGGTTTACAGCTCTTAGTGTTATACAGGGGTTTACAGCTCTTAGTGCTATACAGAGGTTTACAGCTCTTAGTGTTATACAGAGGTTTACAGCTCTCAGTGTTATACAGAGGTTTACATCTCTCAGTGTTATACAGAGGTTTACAGCTCTTAGTGTTATACAGAGGTTTACAGTTCTCAGTGTTATACAGGGGTTTACAGTTCTCAGTGTTATACAGAGGTTTACAGCTCTCAGTGTTATACAGAGGTTTACAGCTTTCAGTGTTATACAGAGGTTTACAGCTCTCAGTGTTATACAGAGGTTTACAGCTCTTAGTGTTATACAGAGGTTTACAGTTCTCAGTGTTATACAGAGGTTTACAGCTCTCAGTGTTATACAGAGGTTTACAGCTCTTAGTGTTATACAGAGGTTTACAGTTCTCAGTGTTATACAGAAGTTTACAGCTCTTAGTGTTATACAGAGGTTTACAGCTCTTAGTGTTATACAGAGGTTTACAGCTCTCAGTGTTATACAGAGGTTTACAGCTCTTAGTGTTATACAGAGGTTTACAGCTCGTAGTGTTATACAGAGGTTTACAGCTCTTAGTGTTATACAGGGGTTTACAGCTCTCAGTGTTATACAGGGGTTTACAGCTCTTAGTGTTATACAGGGGTTTACAGCTCTCAGTGTTATACAGAGGTTTACAGCTCTTAGTGTTATACAGAGGTTTACAGCTCTTAGTGTTATACAGAGGTTTACAGCTCTCAGTGTTATACAGAGGTTTACAGCTCTTAGTGTTATACAGGGGTTTACAGCTCTCAGTGTTATACAGGGGTTTACAGCTCTTAGTGTTATACAGAGGTTTACAACTCTCAGTGTTATACAGAGGTTTACAGCTCTCAGTGTTATACAGGGGTTTACAGCTCTTATTGTTATACAGAGGTTTACAGCTCTCAGTGTTATACAGAGGTTTACAGATCTTAGTGTTATACAGAGGTTTACAGCTCTCAGTGTTATACAGAGGTTTACAGCTCTTAGTGTTATACAGAGGTTTACAGCTCTCAGTGTTATACAGAGGTTTACATCTATCAGTGTTATACAGAGGTTTACAGCTCTTAGTGTTATACAGAGGTTTACAGCTCTTAGTGTTATACAGAGGTTTACAGCTCTCAGTGTTATACAGAGGTTTACAGCTCTCAGTGTTATACAGGGGTTTACAGCTCTCAGTGTTATACAGAGGTTTACAGCTCTCAGTGTTATACAGGGGTTTACAGCTCTTAGTGTTATACAGAGGTTTACAGCTCTCAGTGTTATACAGGGGTTTACAGCTCTTAGTGCTATACAGAGGTTTACAGCTCTCAGTGTTATACAGAGGTTTACAGCTCTCAGTGTTATACAGAGGTTTACAGCTCTCAGTGTTATACAGAGGTTTACAGCTCTCAGTGTTATACAGGGGTTTACAGCTCTTAGTGTTATACAGGAGTTTACAGCTCTTAGTGTTATACAGAGGTTTACAGCTCTTAGTGTTATACAGAGGTTTACAGATCTTAGTGTTATACAGAGGTTTACAGCTCTCAGTGTTATACAGAGGTTTACAGCTCTCAGTGTTATACAGAGGTTTACAGCTCTAAGTGTTATACAGAGGTTTACAGCTCTTAGTGTTATACAGAGATTTACAGCTCTCAGTGTTATACAGAGGTTTACATCTCTCAGTGTTATACAGAGGTTTACAGCTCTCAGTGTTATACAGAGGTTTACAGCTCTAAGTGTTATACAGAGGTTTACAGCTCTTAGTGTTATACAGAGATTTACAGCTCTCAGTGTTATACAGATGTTTACAACTCTCAGTGTTATACAGAGGTTTACAGCTCTAAGTGTTATACAGAGGTTTACAGCTCTAAGTGTTATACAGAGGTTTACAGCTCTTAGTGTTATACAAAGGTTTACAGCTCTTAGTGTTATACAGGGATTTACAGCTCTTAGTGTTATACAGAGGTTTACAGCTCTCAGTGTTATACAGAGGTTTACAGCTCTTAGTGTTATACAGAGGTTTACAGCTCTTAGTGTTATACAGAGGTTTACAGCTCTTAGTGTTATACAGAGGTTTACAGCTCTTAGTGTTATACAGAGGTTTACAACTCTTAGTGTTATACAGAGGTTTACAGCTCTTAGTGTTATACAGAGGTTTACAGCTCTCAGTGTTATACAGAGGTTTACAGCTCTCAGTGTTATACAGAGGTTTACAGCTCTTAGTGTTATACAGAGGTTTACAGCTCTTAGTGTTATACAGAGGTTTACAGCTCTTAGTGTTATACAGAGGTTTACAGCTCTTAGTGTTATACAGGGATTTACAGCTCTCAGTGTTATACAGAGGTTTACAGATCTTAGTGTTATACAGAGGTTTACAGCTCTCAGTGTTATACAGAGGTTTACAGATCTTAGTGTTATACAGAGGTTTACAGCTCTTAGTGTTATACAGAGGTTTACAGATCTTAGTGTTATACAGAGGTTTACAGCTCTCAGTGTTATACAGAGGTTTACAGCTCTTAGTGTTATACAGAGATTTACAGCTCTCAGTGTTATACAGGGATTTACAGCTCTTAGTGTTATACAGAGGTTTACAGCTCTTAGTGTTATACAGAGGTTTACAGCTCTTAGTGTTATACAGAGGTTTACAGCTCTTAGTGTTATACAGAGGTTTACAGCTCTTAGTGTTATACAGAGGTTTACAGCTCTTAGTGTTATACAGAGGTTTACAGCTCTTAGTGTTATACAGAGGTTTACAGCTCTTAGTGTTATACAGAGGTTTACAGCTCTTAGTGTTATACAGAGGTTTACAGCTCTCAGTGTTATACAGAGGTTTACAGCTCTTAGTGTTATACAGAGGTTTACAGCTCTTAGTGTTATACAGAGGTTTACAGCTCTTAGTGTTATACAGAGGTTTACAGCTCTCAGTGTTATACAGAGGTTTACAGCTCTTAGTGTTATACAGGGGTTTACAGCTCTTAGTGTTATACAGGGGTTTACAGCTCTTAGTGCTATACAGAGGTTTACAGCTCTTAGTGTTATACAGAGGTTTACAGCTCTCAGTGTTATACAGAGGTTTACAGCTCTCAGTGTTATACAGAGGTTTACAGCTCTCAGTGTTATACAGAGGTTTACAGCTCTCAGTGTTATACAGGGGTTTACAGTTCTCAGTGTTATACAGAGGTTTACAGCTCTCAGTGTTATACAGAGGTTTACAGCTCTTAGTGTTATACAGAGGTTTACAGCTCTTAGTGTTATACAGAGGTTTACAGCTCTTAGTGTTATACAGAGGTTTACAGCTCTCAGTGTTATACAGAGGTTTACAGCTCTCAGTGTTATACAGAGGTTTACAGCTCTCAGTGTTATACAGAGGTTTACAGCTCTTAGTTTTATACAGAGGTTTACAGTTCTCAGTGTTATACAGAGGTTTACAACTCTTAGTGTTATACAGGGGTTTACAGCTCTCAGTGTTATACAGAGGTTTACAGCTCTCAGTGTTATACAGAGGTTTACAGCTCTTAGTGTTGTACAGAGGTTTACAGCTCTCAGTGCTATACAGAGGTTTACAGCTCTTAGTGTTATACAGAGGTTTACAGCTCTCAGTGTTATACAGGGATTTACAGCTCTTAGTGTTATACAGAGGTTTACAGCTCTTAGTGTTATACAGAGGTTTACAGCTCTCAGTGTTATACAGAGGTTTACAGCTCTCAGTGCTATACAGAGGTTTACAGCTCTTAGTGTTATACAGAGGTTTACAGCTCTTAGTGTTATACAGAGGTTTACAGCTCTCAGTGTTATACAGGGATTTACAGCTCTTAGTGTTATACAGAGGTTTACAGCTCTTAGTGTTATACAGAGGTTTACAGCTCTCAGTGTTATACAGAGGTTTACAGCTCTCAGTGTTATACAGGGATTTACAGCTCTTAGTGTTATACAGAGGTTTACAGCTCTTAGTGTTATACAGAGGTTTACAGCTCTTAGTGTTATACAGGGGTTTACAGCTCTTAGTGTTATACAGAGGTTTACAGCTCTTAGTGTTATACAGAGGTTTACAGCTCTTAGTGTTATACAGGGGTTTACATCTCTTAGTGCTATACAGAGGTTTACAGCTCTTAGTGTTATACAGAGGTTTACAGCTCTCAGTGTTATACAGAGGTTTACATCTCTCAGTGTTATACAGAGGTTTACAGCTCTCAGTGTTATACAGAGGTTTACAGCTCTCAGTGTTATACAGAGGTTTACAGCTCTCAGTGTTATACAGGGGTTTACAGTTCTCACTGTTATACAGAGGTTTACAGCTCTCAGTGTTATACAGAGGTTTACAGCTCTCAGTGTTATACAGAGGTTTACAGCTCTCAGTGTTATACAGAGGTTTACAGCTCTTAGTGTTATACAGAGGTTTACAGTTCTCAGTGTTATACAGAGGTTTACAACTCTTAGTGTTATACAGGGGTTTACAGCTCTTAGTGTTATACAGAGGTTTACAGCTCTCAGTGTTATACAGAGGTTTACAGCTCTTAGTGTTGTACAGAGGTTTACAGCTCTTAGTGTTGTACAGAGGTTTACAGTTCTCAGTGTTATACAGAGGTTTACAGCTCTCAGTGTTATACAGAGGTTTACAGCTCTTAGTGTTATACAGAGGTTTACAGCTCTTAGTGTTATACAGAGGTTTACAGCTCTTAGTGTTATACAGGGGTTTACAGCTCTCAGTGTTATACAGGGGTTTACAGCTCTTAGTGTTATACAGGGGTTTACAGCTCTCAGTGTTATACAGAGGTTTACAGCTCTTAGTGTTATACAGAGGTTTACAGCTCTTAGTGTTATACAGAGGTTTACAGCTCTCAGTGTTATACAGAGGTTTACAGCTCTTAGTGTTATACAGAGGTTTACAGCTCTTAGTGTTATGCAGAGGTTTACAGCTCTTAGTGTTATACAGAGGTTTACAGCTCTCAGTGTTATACAGAGGTTTACAGCTCTCAGTGTTATACAGGGGTTTACAGTTCTCAGTGTTATACAGAGGTTTACAGCTCTCAGTGTTATACAGAGGTTTACAGCTCTCAGTGTTATACAGAGGTTGACAGCTCTCAGTATTATACAGAGGTTTACAGCTCTCAGTGTTATACAGAGGTTTACAGCTCTCAGTGTTATACAGGAATTTACAGCTCTTAGTGTTATGCAGAGGTTTACAGCTCTTAGTGTTATACAGAGGTTTACAGCTCTCAGTGTTATACAGAGGTTTACAGTTCTCAGTGTTATACAGAGGTTTACAGCTCTTAGTGCTATACAGAGGTTTACAGCTCTTAGTGTTATACAGAGGTTTACAGCTCTCAGTATTATACAGGGGTTTACAGCTCTCAGTGTTATACAGGAATTTACAGCTCTTAGTGTTATACAGAGGTTTACAGCTCTTAGTGTTATACAGAGGTTTACAGCTCTTAGTGTTATACAGAGGTTTACAGCTCTCAGTGTTATACAGAGGTTTACAGCTCTTAGTGTTATACAGAGGTTTACAGCTCTCAGTGTTATACAGAGGTTTACATCTCTCAGTGTTATACAGAGGTTTACAGCTCTTAGTGTTATACAGAGGTTTACAGCTCTTAGTGTTATACAGGGGTTTACAGCTCTTAGTGTTATACAGAGGTTTACAGCTCTTAGTGTTATACAGAGGTTTACAGCTCTTAGTGTTATACAGGGGTTTACAGCTCTTAGTGCTATACAGAGGTTTACAGCTCTTAGTGTTATACAGAGGTTTACAGCTCTCAGTGTTATACAGAGGTTTACATCTCTCAGTGTTATACAGAGGTTTACAGCTCTTAGTGTTATACAGAGGTTTACAGCTCTTAGTGTTATACAGAGGTTTACAGCTCTCAGTGTTATACAGAGGTTTACAGCTCTTAGTGTTATACAGAGGTTTACAGCTCTTAGTGTTATACAGGGGTTTACAGCTCTTAGTGTTATACAGGGGTTTACAGCTCTCAGTATTATACAGAGGTTTACAGCTCTCAGTGTTATACAGGGGTTTACAGCTCTCAGTGTTATACAGGGATTTACAGCTCTTAGTGTTATACAGAGGTTTACAGCTCTTAGTGTTATACAGAGGTTTACAGCTCTCAGTGTTATACAGAGGTTTACAGCTCTTAGTGTTATACAGGGGTTTACAGCTCTTAGTGTTATACAGAGGTTTACAGTTCTCAGTGTTATACAGAAGTTTACAGCTCTTAGTGTTATACAGAGGTTTACAGCTCTTAGTGTTATACAGAGGTTTACAGCTCTCAGTGTTATACAGAGGTTTACAGCTCTTAGTGTTATACAGAGGTTTACAGCTCGTAGTGTTATACAGAGGTTTACAGCTCTTAGTGTTATACAGGGGTTTACAGCTCTCAGTGTTATACAGGGGTTTACAGCTCTTAGTGTTATACAGGGGTTTACAGCTCTCAGTGTTATACAGAGGTTTACAGCTCTTAGTGTTATACAGAGGTTTACAGCTCTTAGTGTTATACAGAGGTTTACAGCTCTCAGTGTTATACAGAGGTTTACAGCTCTTAGTGTTATACAGGGGTTTACAGCTCTCAGTGTTATACAGGGGTTTACAGCTCTTAGTGTTATACAGAGGTTTACAACTCTCAGTGTTATACAGAGGTTTACAGCTCTCAGTGTTATACAGGGGTTTACAGCTCTTATTGTTATACAGAGGTTTACAGCTCTCAGTGTTATACAGAGGTTTACAGATCTTAGTGTTATACAGAGGTTTACAGCTCTCAGTGTTATACAGAGGTTTACAGCTCTTAGTGTTATACAGAGGTTTACAGCTCTCAGTGTTATACAGAGGTTTACATCTATCAGTGTTATACAGAGGTTTACAGCTCTTAGTGTTATACAGAGGTTTACAGCTCTTAGTGTTATACAGAGGTTTACAGCTCTCAGTGTTATACAGAGGTTTACAGCTCTCAGTGTTATACAGGGGTTTACAGCTCTCAGTGTTATACAGAGGTTTACAGCTCTCAGTGTTATACAGGGGTTTACAGCTCTCAGTGTTATACAGAGGTTTACAGCTCTCAGTGTTATACAGAGGTTTACAGCTCTCAGTGTTATACAGGGGTTTACAGCTCTTAGTGTTATACAGGAGTTTACAGCTCTTAGTGTTATACAGAGGTTTACAGCTCTTAGTGTTATACAGAGGTTTACAGATCTTAGTGTTATACAGAGGTTTACAGCTCTCAGTGTTATACAGAGGTTTACAGCTCTCAGTGTTATACAGAGGTTTACAGCTCTAAGTGTTATACAGAGGTTTACAGCTCTTAGTGTTATACAGAGATTTACAGCTCTCAGTGTTATACAGAGGTTTACATCTCTCAGTGTTATACAGAGGTTTACAGCTCTCAGTGTTATACAGAGGTTTACAGCTCTAAGTGTTATACAGAGGTTTACAGCTCTTAGTGTTATACAGAGATTTACAGCTCTCAGTGTTATACAGATGTTTACAACTCTCAGTGTTATACAGAGGTTTACAGCTCTAAGTGTTATACAGAGGTTTACAGCTCTTAGTGTTATACAAAGGTTTACAGCTCTTAGTGTTATACAGGGATTTACAGCTCTTAGTGTTATACAGAGGTTTACAGCTCTCAGTGTTATACAGAGGTTTACAGCTCTTAGTGTTATACAGAGGTTTACAGCTCTTAGTGTTATACAGAGGTTTACAGCTCTTAGTGTTATACAGAGGTTTACAGCTCTTAGTGTTATACAGAGGTTTACAACTCTTAGTGTTATACAGAGGTTTACAGCTCTCAGTGTTATACAGAGGTTTACAGCTCTCAGTGTTATACAGAGGTTTACAGCTCTTAGTGTTATACAGAGGTTTACAGCTCTTAGTGTTATACAGAGGTTTACAGCTCTTAGTGTTATACAGAGGTTTACAGCTCTTAGTGTTATACAGGGATTTACAGCTCTCAGTGTTATACAGAGGTTTACAGATCTTAGTGTTATACAGAGGTTTACAGCTCTCAGTGTTATACAGAGGTTTACAGATCTTAGTGTTATACAGAGGTTTACAGCTCTTAGTGTTATACAGAGGTTTACAGATCTTAGTGTTATACAGAGGTTTACAGCTCTCAGTGTTATACAGAGGTTTACAGCTCTTAGTGTTATACAGAGATTTACAGCTCTCAGTGTTATACAGGGATTTACAGCTCTTAGTGTTATACAGAGGTTTACAGCTCTTAGTGTTATACAGAGGTTTACAGCTCTTAGTGTTATACAGAGGTTTACAGCTCTTAGTGTTATACAGAGGTTTACAGCTCTTAGTGTTATACAGAGGTTTACAGCTCTTAGTGTTATACAGAGGTTTACAGCTCTCAGTGTTATACAGAGGTTTACAGCTCTTAGTGTTATACAGAGGTTTACAGCTCTTAGTGTTATACAGAGGTTTACAGCTCTTAGTGTTATACAGAGGTTTACAGCTCTCAGTGTTATACAGAGGTTTACAGCTCTTAGTGTTATACAGGGGTTTACAGCTCTCAGTGTTATACAGAGGTTTATAGCTCTTAGTGTTATACAGAGGTTTACAGCTCTTAGTGTTATACAGAGGTTTACAGCTCTTAGTGTTATACAGAGGTTTACAGCTCTCAGTGTTATAAAGGGGTTTACAGCTCTTAGTGTTATACAGAGGTTTACAGCTCTTAGTGTTATACAGAGGTTTACAGCTCTTAGTGTTATACAGAGGTTTACAGCTCTCAGTGTTATACAGAGGTTTACAGCTCTTAGTGTTATACAGAGGTTTACAGCTCTCAGTGTTATACAGAGGTTTACAGCTCTCAGTGTTATACAGAGGTTTACAGCTCTTAGTGTTATACAGAGGTTTACAGCTCTCAGTGTTATACAGAGGTTTACAGCTCTCAGTGTTATACAGAGGTTTACAGCTCTCAGTGTTATACAGAGGTTTACAGCTCTCAGTGTTATACAGAGGTTTACAGCTCTTAGTGTTATACAGAGGTTTACAGCTCTCAGTGTTATACAGAGGTTTACAGCTCTCAGTGTTATACAGAGGTTTACAGCTCTTAGTGTTATACAGAGGTTTACAGCTCTTAGTGTTATACAGAGGTTTACAGTTCTCAGTGTTATACAGAGGTTTACAGCTCTTAGTGTTATACAGGGGTTTACAGCTCTTAGTGTTATACAGGGGTGCAGCCCAAACTTGAAGCAGAAAACTCACTGGAAACTCGTCCGTGTTTCAAAACTACAACTCCCAGCATGTACTGATCGCCAATTTGCCTGCTGGGAGATTTAGTTATGCAACAGCTGGAGGTACGCAACCACAACTCCCAGCATGCTTATATAGCTGTTTGCTGTTTGGGCATGCTGGGATTTGCAGTTTTGCTACATCTGGAGGGCTACAGTTTAGAGACCGCTGTATAGTGGTCTTAAACTGTAGACCTCCAGATGTTGCTAGGCAACTCATCGGCTTCCGTAGGATCCAGCCGCGCGACATCGCCGCCCACCAATCACCATCGCCCGCAGCCTCCGGATGGGTAAGTGGACTCCGGCCCCGCCTATTGTGGGTGGGCAGAACGGGGAAACTGAAAGTAATTACCCCCCGCCCGCCCCCGATCTGCTATTGCACCCCGGCCCCCTCACTCCTATCCCTTTAGGGGGGTCCTGGGTGTCTTGGACAACCCCCACCCCCTTATATTCCGGGTCACCATACACCCGTAATGACCCAGAATCGGCGCAAATCGACGATGTGAATTCATTGGCGATTTGCGTTGATCGCGGACATGAGGGTCTGATGACCCCTCTGGGCATTTGCGCGGGGTGTCTGCTGATCCATATCAGAAGTCACCCCGGTCTGGTCCCTGCCCAGCGCATGGCGGGTACCGAAATTCCCACGGGCTTATGGATACGGTCCTTAAGGGGTTAAGGCAGTTAAGAAGGACATGAAGGTGTTAATTTATCCCCAAGACAGAAGTGATTTCTCCAGGAGGAAAAGAAAATCTTATTGGCCCCGATTGACAATCGTAAACCCGAAATCTGCGTCACATTCTGTCTCATTGCGCCACATTCTGTCTCATTGCGCCACATTCTGTCTCATTGCGTCACATTCTGTCTCATTGCGCCACATTCTGTCTCATTGCGCCACATTCTGTCTCATTGCGTCACATTCTGTCTCATTGCGCCACATTCTGTCTCATTGCGTCACATTCTGTCTCATTGCGTCACATTCTGTCTCTTTGCGCCACATTCTGTCTCAATGCGCCACATTCTGTCTCATTGCGTCACATTCTGTCTCATTGCGTCACATTCTGTCTCATTGCGTCACATTCTGTCTCATTGCGCCACATTCTGTCTCATTGCGTCACATTCTGTCTCATTGCGTCACATTCTGTCTCTTTGCGCCACATTCTGTCTCAATGCGCCGCATTCTGTCTCATTGCGTCACATTCTGTCTCATTGCGTCACATTCTGTCTCATTGCGTCACATTCTGTCTCATTGCGTCACATTCTGTCTCTTTGCGCCACATTCTGTCTCAATGCGCCGCATTCTGTCTCATTGCGTCACATTCTGTCTCATTGCGCCACATTCTGTCTCATTGCGTCACATTCTGTCTCATTGCGTCACATTCTGTCTCATTGCGTCACATTCTGTCTCATTGCGTCACATTCTGTCTCATTGCGTCACATTCTGTCTCATTGCGCCACATTCTGTCTCAATGCGCCGCATTCTGTCTCATTGCGTCACATTCTGTCTCATTGCGTCACATTCTGTCTCATTGCGCCACATTCTGTCTCATTGCGTCACATTCTGTCTCATTGCGTCACATTCTGTCTCATTGCGCCACATTCTGTCTCATTGCATCGCATTCTGTCTCATTGCGCCGCATTCTGTCTCATTGCGTCGCATTCTGTCTCATTGCGTCACATTCTGTCTCATTGCGTCACATTCTGTCTCATTGCGTCGCATTCTGTCTCATTGCGCCGCATTCTGTCTCTTTGCGTCTCATTCTGTCTCATTGCGCCGCATTCTGTCTCATTGCGTCGCATTCTGTCTCATTGCGTCACATTCTGTCTCATTGCATCGCATTCTGTCTCATTGCGCCGCATTCTGTCTCATTGCGTCGCATTCTGTCTCATTGCGCCGCATTCTGTCTCATTGCGTCGCATTCTGTCTCATTGCGCCGCATTCTGTCTCATTGCGCCGCATTCTGTCTCATTGCGTCGCATTCTGTCTCATTGCGCCGCATTCTGTCTCATTGTGCCGCATTCTGTCTCATTGCGCCACATTCTGTCTCATTGCATCACATTCTGTCTCATTGCGCCACATTCTGTCTCATTGCGTCACATTCTGTCTCATTGCGCCACATTCTGTCTCATTGCGCCGCATTCTGTCTCATTGCGTCGCATTCTGTCTCATTGCGCCGCATTCTGTCTCATTGTGCCGCATTCTGTCTCATTGCGCCACATTCTGTCTCATTGCATCACATTCTGTCTCATTGCGCCACATTCTGTCTCATTGCGTCACATTCTGTCTCATTGCGTCTCATTCTGTCTCATTGCGCCGCATTCTGTCTCATTGCGTCGCATTCTGTCTCATTGCGTCACATTCTGTCTCATTGCATCGCATTCTGTCTCATTGCGCCGCATTCTGTCTCATTGCGTCGCATTCTGTCTCATTGCGTCGCATTCTGTCTCATTGCGCCGCATTCTGTCTCATTGCGTCGCATTCTGTCTCATTGCGTCACATTCTGTCTCATTGCGCCACATTCTGTCTCATTGCATCACATTCTGTCTCATTGCGCCACATTCTGTCTCATTGCGTCACATTCTGTCTCATTGCGCCGCATTCTGTCTCATTGCGCCGCATTCTGTCTCATTGCGTCGCATTCTGTCTCATTGCGCCACATTCTGTCTCATTGCGCCACATTCTGTCTCATTGCGCCACATTCTGTCTCGTTGCGCCACATTCTGTCTCGTTGCGCCACATTCTGTCTCGTTGCGCCACATTCTGTCTCGTTGCGCCACATTCTGTCTCGTTGCGCCACATTCTGTCTCGTTGCGCCACATTCTGTCTCATTGCGTCACATTCTGTCTCATTGCGTCACATTCTGTCTCATTGCGCCGCATTCTGTCTCATTGCGCCGCATTCTGTCTCATTGCGTCGCATTCTGTCTCATTGCGCCGCATTCTGTCTCATTGCGTCGCATTCTGTCTCATTGCGCCGCATTCTGTCTCATTGCGCCGCATTCTGTCTCATTGCGCCGCATTCTGTCTCATTGCGCCACATTCTGTCTCATTGCGTCACATTCTGTCTCATTGCGCCACATTCTGTCTAATTGCGTCACATTCTGTCTCATTGCGCCACATTCTGTCTCATTGCGTCACATTCTGTCTCATTGCGCCGCATTCTGTCTCATTGCGCCGCATTCTGTCTCATTGCGTCACATTCTGTCTCATTGCGCCTCATTCTGTCTCATTGCGCCACATTCTGTCTCGTTGCGCCACATTCTGTCTCGTTGCGCCACATTCTGTCTCGTTGCGCCACATTCTGTCTCGTTGCGCCACATTCTGTCTCGTTGCGCCACATTCTGTCTCGTTGCGTCACATTCTGTCTCGTTGCGTCACATTCTGTCTCGTTGCGCCACATTCTGTCTCGTTGCGTCACATTCTGTCTCGTTGCGCCACATTCTGTCTCGTTGCGCCACATTCTGTCTCGTTGCGTCACATTCTGTCTCGTTGCGCCACATTCTGTCTCGTTGCGCCACATTCTGTCTCGTTGCGCCACATTCTGTCTCGTTGCGTCACATTCTGTCTCGTTGCGCCACATTCTGTCTCGTTGCGTCACATTCTGTCTCTTTGTGCCACATTCTGTCTCGTTGCGCCACATTCTGTCTCGTTGCGCCACATTCTGTCTCGTTGCGCCACATTCTGTCTCGTTGCGCCACATTCTGTCTCGTTGCGCCACATTCTGTCTCGTTGCGCCACATTCTGTCTCGTTGCGCCACATTCTGTCTCGTTGCGTCACATTCTGTCTCGTTGCGCCACATTCTGTCTCGTTGCGTCACATTCTGTCTCGTTGCGTCACATTCTGTCTCGTTGCGCCACATTCTGTCTCGTTGCGTCACATTCTGTCTCGTTGCGTCACATTCTGTCTCGTTGCGCCACATTCTGTCTCGTTGCGCCACATTCTGTCTCATTGCGTCACATTCTGTCTCATTGCGCCGCATTCTGTCTCATTGCGCCGCATTCTGTCTCATTGCGCCGCATTCTGTCTCATTGCGTCGCATTCTGTCTCATTGCGCCGCATTCTGTCTCATTGCGTCGCATTCTGTCTCATTGCGCCGCATTCTGTCTCATTGCGCCGCATTCTGTCTCATTGCGTCACATTCTGTCTCATTGCGCCACATTCTGTCTCATTGCGTCACATTCTGTCTCATTGCGCCACATTCTGTCTAATTGCGTCACATTCTGTCTCATTGCGCCACATTCTGTCTCATTGCGTCGCATTCTGTCTCATTGCGCCGCATTCTGTCTCATTGCGCCGCATTCTGTCTCATTGCGTCACATTCTGTCTCATTGCGCCTCATTCTGTCTCGTTGCGCCACATTCTGTCTCGTTGCGCCACATTCTGTCTCGTTGCGCCACATTCTGTCTCGTTGCGCCACATTCTGTCTCGTTGCGTCACATTCTGTCTCGTTGCGCCACATTCTGTCTCGTTGCGTCACATTCTGTCTCGTTGCGCCACATTCTGTCTCGTTGCGCCACATTCTGTCTCGTTGCGTCACATTCTGTCTCGTTGCGCCACATTCTGTCTCGTTGCGCCACATTCTGTCTCGTTGCGCCACATTCTGTCTCGTTGCGTCACATTCTGTCTCGTTGCGCCACATTCTGTCTCGTTGCGTCACATTCTGTCTCTTTGTGCCACATTCTGTCTCATTGCGCCACATTCTGTCTCATTGCGCCACATTCTGTCTCATTGCGCCACATTCTGTCTCATTGCGTCACATTCTGTCTCATTGCGCCACATTCTGTCTCATTGCGCCACATTCTGTCTCATTGCGCCACATTCTGTCTCATTGCGCCACATTCTGTCTCATTGCGTCACATTCTGTCTCATTGCGCCACATTCTGTCTCATTGCGCCACATTCTGTCTCATTGCGCTCGACCTAATGCAGAAAAAGAGAGAGCCGAGCTTCCTCTAAGGGCAGTGGAAATGTGAAGCAGTTAGATGCGTGCTCACCTTATTGGGGTGTGCGCCAGACGCACCATGCAGTGCTTGTATGGGATAGATTGCGGAGCTGCTGTTACGACGAGCGCTTCGGGTCCCCGCTCCTCCCCGGAGCGCTGTCAGCGTTCTCCTGTTCGCAGTACTCCGGTCGGACCCGCTGACCGGGTGCGCTGCGGTAATGTCCCTAGCCGGGATGCGATCCGTGATACGGGACGCGCCCGCTCGCGATTCGCATCCCGGCCCGCTTACCAGACTCGTTCCCCGTCTGTGCTGTCCTGGCGCGCGCGGCCCCGCTCCCTAGTACGCGCGCGCGCCGGCTCTCTGCGATTTAAAGGGCCAGTGCACCAATGATTGGTGCCTGGCCCAATCAGTCTAATTAGCCTCCACCTGCTTCCTGTCCATATAACCTCCCTTCCCCTTCACCTGTGCACTCCCTACTTATACCTCACTTCCCCTGCACTCCCTACTTATACCTCACTTCCCCTGCACTCCCTACTTATACCTCACTTCCCCTGCACTCCCTACTTATACCTCACTTCCCCTGCACTCCCTCGCCGGATCTTGTTGCCATTGTGCCAGTGAAAGCGTTTCCTTGTGTGTTCCTAGCCTGTGTTCCAGACCTCCTGCCGTTGCCCCTGACTACGATCCTTGCTGCCTGCCCTGACCTTCTGCTACGTCCGACCTTGCTCTTGTCTACTCCCTTGTACCGCGCTTATCTCAGCAGTCAGAGAGGTTGAGCCGTTGCCGGTGGATACGACCTGGTTGCTACCGCCGCTGAAAGACCATCCCGCTTTGCGGCGGGCTCTGGTGAATACCAGTAGCAACTTAGAACCGGTCCACCGACACGGTCCACGCCAATCCCTCTCTGGCACAGAGGATCCACCTCCAGCCTGCCGAATCCTGACAGTAGATCCGGCCTTGAATCCCACTGAGGTGCCGCTGCCAAGTCTCGCCGACATATCCACGGCTGTCACCCACCAATCCCGACTGATCGCCCAACAAGGTCACCAGCTGTCGCACTTGACCGCCATGTTACAGCAACTTCAGTCACAGCTACAGCAACAACCCTCTCCTCCGCCGGCTCCTGCACCTCCTCCGCAGCGAGCGGCCGCTCCTAACCTCCGCTTGTCCCTGCCGGACAAATTTGATGGGGACTCTAGACTCTGCCGTGGTCTCCTGTCTGGGAAGGCCCTGTCATGGGCCACACCGCTCTGGGCACCTCTCTCACTGTATCCTTTGCAATCTACCCCTGTGCCTCCCGCCGAGGAGGCTATGCAAGTGGATCGGTCTCGTCTGACCCATGAAGAGAGGACTCGCCGCAGAGATAAAAATGTATGTCTGGACTGCGCTAGTACCGAACATTTCTTGGTGGATTGCCCTATTCGTCCTCCACGTCTGGGAAACGCACGCACGCACCCAGCTCACGTGGGAGTGGCATCTCTTGGTACGAAGTCTTCTTCTCCACGTCTCACTGTGCCCGTGCGGATTTCTCCTTCTGCCAACTCCTCCTTCTCAGCTGTGGCCTTCTTGGACTCTGGTTCTGTGGGAAATTTCCTTTTGGCCTCTTTTATTGATAAGTTCAACATCCCAGTAACCCGTCTCGTCAAGCCGCTCTACATTTCCTCGGTCAACGGAGTAAAATTGGACTGCACTGTGCGTCACCGCACAGAACCCCTGCTCATGAGCATTGGACGGCATCACGAAAAAATTTAACTTTTTGTCTTGTCCTCCTCGGTCTGCCTTGGCTCCAATGCCATTCTCCTACCCTTGACTGGACCACCGGGGAGATCAAGAGCTGGGGTGCTTCTTGCCACAAAAAATGCCTCACGTCTGCTCCCAGTCCCGTCAGTCAAACCTCAGTGTCTCCTCCTTTACCTGGTCTCCCCAAGGCCTATCAGGACTATGCTGTGTCTCTTCCTCATAGCCCCCATCCTGGTAACACTCTGCCCCGTGCCCAGCTTCACCCTCTGCCCCCCCTCCCCACTCCCATGCCTTCTGGTTTGCCCGCTGTTGATGAGGTGACTCGGGACTTCTCCACCATCTGGAAAGAGACTCAAAATTCTCTCCTACAGGCCTCATCCCGGATGAAGAAACATGCCGACAAAAAAAGAAGAACTCCTCCTGTCTTTTCTCCTGGAGACAAAGTGTGGCTCTCCGCCAAGTATGTCCGCTTTCGTGTCCCCAGTTATAAACTGGGACCACGTTATCTTGGTCCTTTTAAAATCAAATGCCAAATCAACCCTGTCTCCTACAAACTCCTTCTTCCTCCTTCTCTCCGTATTCCCAATGCTTTTCATGTCTCTCTCCTTAAACCACTTATCCTTAACCGCTTCTCTCCCAAGGTTGTTGCTCCTACTCCTGTCTCCGGGTCCTCAGATGTCTTCTCGGTTAAAGAAATTCTGGCATCCAAGACGGTCAGAGGTAAAAAAAAATTCTTGTAGATTGGGAGAATTGCGGCCCGGAGGAGAGGTCATGGGAACCCGAGGATAACATTCTCGACAAGGACCTTATCCACAAATTTTCAGGTTCCAAAAAGAGGGGGAGACCCAAGGGGGGGGGTACTGTTACGCCGAGCGCTCCGGGTTCCCGCTCCTCCTCGGAGCGCTCGCAGCGTTCTCCTGTTCGCAGCGCCCCGGTCAGACCCGCTGACCGGGAGCGCTGCGATAATGTCCCTAGCCGGGATGCGATCCGCGATGCGTAACAAACTGGCATCCAGTAATAGATATACCTTCTTTATTAGCCAAGCAGACGCGTTTCAAGGCTGCTGCCTCTTCCTCAATGAACAGTGGCTTATACCTTACATGAACAGACAGGTTCTATTTAAAAAGTAAAAGTCCACAAACAGGTCAGGTGTGGGACCGCCCCCATGTGAACTGCGCACATTGCATATCGCACCTGTCAGAGTGACATCACATAACATAAAGTAGATTTCAGCATATATCTATATGTATGGACAATGCATTAAAAGGTATATATAAATGCAGATAAAATAAACGTTTCCTGAAATATATATTGTACTAAAGAATAATGTTTGTAGCATGAAAGTACGTGGCAGCGATAATGTGGTGAAATAATAGTTTGTGGTAAGGACCAGGAGGTGGCGGCGCATCAATGAACATTGCAGAGCGATATAGTCTTCTACCCGATGTCTCATTGCGCCAGAATTATGTCTGCGCCAGAAATAGAAAAAAAACACCAACTCTCCATTTTACTGAGAAAACCCGAAAAAGGGGCATGTCTGTTGGGAAAAGGGGGCGTGGTGATGGAAAAGGGGCGTGTTCCCGACATTTTCACGAAAACCCAACATATTTACTAAGGTTTCCACAGAAAATGTGATGGATTTCAGCTGAGTAAAACCCGACAGATCAGAGCGGGTGTAAAAAGGGCAAAATGGTAGGGAAAAGAGCAAAATGTAGGGAAAAGAGCGCAAAATGTAGGGAAAAATGCGCAAAATGTAGGGAAAAGTGTAAATTGTAGGAAAAAGAGCAAAATGTAGAGAAAAGAGCAAAATGTAGGGAAAAGTGCAAAATGTAGGGAAAAATTTGAAAAATTTAGGGAAAAGAGCAAATTGTAGGGAAAAGAGCAAAACGTAGGGAAAAGAGCAAAATGTAGGGAAAAATGCGCAAAATGTAGGGAAAAATGTAGGGTCCACACTACTATAACTCCTCCCTTATGGGCCCTGGAGACTTGGCCCTGATTTACTGAGTGTTGTGGAGGTTTATTTGTGGGTTTTAATTCCCTACATTTTTTTCCATGGAATTTACTTAGGTTTCCCTACATTTTGCTCTTTTCCCTACATTTTGCTCTTTTCCCTACATTTTGCTCTTTTCCCAACATTTTGCTCTTTTCCCTACATTTTGCACTTTTCCCTACATTTTGCTTTTTTTCCCAACATTTTGCACTGTTCGCTACATTTTGCTTTTTTTCCCTACATTTTGCACTTTTCCTTACATTTTGCACTTTTCCCTATATTTTGCTCTTTTCCCTACATTTTGCTCTTTTCCCTACATTTTGCTCTTTTCCCTACATTTTGCTTTTTTTCCCTACATTTTGCACTTTTCCTTACATTTTGCTTGTTTTTTTTCCTACATTTTGCACTTCTTCCCTACATTTTGCACTTTTCTGTGCATTTTGCTCTTTTCCTTTCATTTTGCTCTTTTCCCTACATTTTGCTTTTTTTCCCTACATTTTGCACTTTTCTCTACATTTTGCACTTTTCCCTACATTTTGCTCTTTTCCCTACATTTTGCACCTTTCTCTACATTTTGCACTTTTCCCTACATTTTGCTCTTTTCCCTACATTTTGCAAAATGTAGTGAAAAGAGCAAAATGTAGGGAAAAGAGCAAAACGTAAGGAAAAGAGCAAAATCTAGGGAAAAGAGCAAAATGTAGGGAAAAGTGCAAAATGTAGAGAAAAGTGCAAAATGTAGTGAAAAGAGCAAAATGTAGGGAAAAGAGCAAAATGAAAGGAAAAGAGCAAAATGCAGAGAAAAGTGCAAAATGTAGGGAAAAGTGCAAAATGTAGGGGAAAAAAAAGCAGAATGTAGGGAAAAGAGCAAAATGTTGAGAAAAGTGCAAAAAGTAGGGAAAAAAGAGCAAAATGTAGGGAAAAGTGCAAAATGTAGGGAAAAAAGAGCAAAATTTAGAGAAAAGAGCAAAATGTAGGGAAAAGAGCAAAATGTAGGGAAAAGCGCAAAATGTAGGAAAAAAGAGCAAAATGTAGAGAAAAGTGCAAAATGTAGGGAAAAAAAGAGCAAAATGTAGGAAAAAGTGCAAAATGTAGGGAAAAAAAGCAAAATGTAGGGAAAAGTGGAAAATGTAGGGAAAAGTGCAAAATGTAGGGAAAAGAGCAAACTGGAGAGAAAAGTGCAAAATGTAGGGAAAAGTGCAAAATGTAGAGAAAAGTGCAAAATGTAGGGAAAAGAGCAAAATGTTGGGAAAAGAGCAAAATGTTGGGAAAAAAAGAGCAAGGGGCGTGTTCCCGACATTTTCACGAAAACCCAACATATTTACTAAGGTTTCCACAGAAAATGTGATGGATTTCAGCTAAGTAAAACCCGACAGATCAGAGCGGGTGTAAAAAGGGCAAAATGGTAGGGAAAAGAGCAAAATGTAGGGAAAAGAGCGCAAAATGTAGGGAAAAATGCGCAAAATGTAGGGAAAAGTGTAAATTGTAGGAAAAAGAGCAAAATGTAGAGAAAAGAGCAAAATGTAGGGAAAAGTGCAAAATGTAGGGAAAAATTTGAAAAATTTAGGGAAAAGAGCAAATTGTAGGGAAAAGAGCAAAACGTAGGGAAAAATGCGCAAAATGTAGGGAAAAATGTAGGGTCCACACTACTATAACTCCTCCCTTATGGGCCCTGGAGACTTGGCCCTGATTTACTGAGTGTTGTGGAGGTTTATTTGTGGGTTTTAATTCCCTACATTTTTTTCCATGGAATTTACTTAGGTTTCCCTACATTTTGCTCTTTTCCCTACATTTTGCTCTTTTCCCTACATTTTGCTCTTTTCCCAACATTTTGCTCTTTTCCCTACATTTTGCACTTTTCCCTACATTTTGCTTTTTTTCCCAACATTTTGCACTTTTCGCTACATTTTGCTTTTTTTCCCTACATTTTGCACTTTTCCTTACATTTTGCACTTTTCCCTATATTTTGCTCTTTTCCCTACATTTTGCTCTTTTCCCTACATTTTGCTCTTTTCCCTACATTTTGCTTTTTTTCCCTACATTTTGCACTTTTCCTTACATTTTGCTTGTTTTTTTTCCTACATTTTGCACTTCTTCCCTACATTTTGCACTTTTCTGTGCATTTTGCTCTTTTCCTTTCATTTTGCTCTTTTCCCTACATTTTGCTTTTTTTCCCTACATTTTGCACTTTTCTCTACATTTTGCACTTTTCCCTACATTTTGCTCTTTTCCCTACATTTTGCACCTTTCTCTACATTTTGCACTTTTCCCTACATTTTGCTCTTTTCCCTACATTTTGCAAAATGTAGTGAAAAGAGCAAAATGTAGGGAAAAGAGCAAAACGTAAGGAAAAGAGCAAAATCTAGGGAAAAGAGCAAAATGTAGGGAAAAGTGCAAAATGTAGAGAAAAGTGCAAAATGTAGTGAAAAGAGCAAAATGTAGGGAAAAGAGCAAAATGAAAGGAAAAGAGCAAAATGCAGAGAAAAGTGCAAAATGTAGGGAAAAGTGCAAAATGTAGGGGAAAAAAAAAGCAGAATGTAGGGAAAAGAGCAAAATGTTGAGAAAAGTGCAAAAAGTAGGGAAAAAAGAGCAAAATGTAGGGAAAAGTGCAAAATGTAGGGAAAAAAGAGCAAAATGTAGAGAAAAGAGCAAAATGTAGGGAAAAGAGCAAAATGTAGGGAAAAGCGCAAAATGTAGGAAAAAAGAGCAAAATGTAGAGAAAAGTGCAAAATGTAGGGAAAAAAAGAGCAAAATGTAGGAAAAAGTGCAAAATGTAGGGAAAAAAAGCAAAATGTAGGGAAAAGTGGAAAATGTAGGGAAAAGTGCAAAATGTAGGGAAAAGAGCAAACTGGAGAGAAAAGTGCAAAATGTAGGGAAAAGTGCAAACTGTAGAGAAAAGAGCAAAATGTAGGGAAAAGAGCAAAATGTAGAGAAAAGTGCAAAATGTAGGGAAAAGAGCAAAATGTTGGGAAAAGAGCAAAATGTTGGGAAAAAAAGAGCAAAAGGTAGGGAAAAAAGTGCAAAATGTAGGGAAAAGAGCAAAATGTAGGGAAAAGAGCAAAATGTAGGGAAAAGTGCAAAATGTAGGGAAAAGTGCAAAATGTAGGGAAAAAAGAGCAAAATGTAGAGAAAAGTGCAAAATGTAGCGAAAAAAGAGCAAAATGTAGAGAAAAGTGCAAAATGTAGGTAAAAAAGAGCAAAATGTAGGGAAAAGTGCAAAATGTAGGGAAAAGAGCAAAATGTAGGGAAAAGTGCAAAATGTAGGGAAAAGTGCAAAATGTAGGGAAAAAAGAGCAAAATGTAGAGAAAAGTGCAAAATGTAGCGAAAAAAGAGCAAAATGTAGAGAAAAGTGCAAAATGTAGGTAAAAAAGAGCAAAATGTAGGGAAAAGTGCAAAATGTAGGGGAAAAAAGCAAAATGTAGGGAAAAGAGCAAAATGTAGGGAAAAGTGCAAAATGTAGAGAAAAGTGCAAAATGTAGTGAAAAGAGCAAAATGTAGGGAAAAGAGCAAAATGAAAGGAAAAGAGCAAAATGCAGAGAAAAGTGCAAAATGTAGGGAAAAGTGCAAAATGTAGGGGAAAAAAAGCAGAATGTAGGGAAAAGAGCAAAATGTTGAGAAAAGTGCAAAATGTAGGGAAAAAAGAGCAAAATGTAGGGAAAAGTGCAAAATGTAGGGAAAAAAGAGCAAAATGTAGAGAAAAGAGCAAAATGTAGGGAAAAGAGCAAAATGTAGGGAAAAGCGCAAAATGTAGGAAAAAAGAGCAAAATGTAGAGAAAAGTGCAAAATGTAGGGAAAAAAGAGCAAAATGTAGGAAAAAGTGCAAAATGTAGGGAAAAAAAGCAAAATGTAGGCAAAAGTGGAAAATGTAGGGAAAAGTGCAAAATGTAGGGAAAAGAGCAAACTGGAGAGAAAAGTGCAAAATGTAGGGAAAAGTGCAAACTGTAGAGAAAAGTGCAAAATGTAGGGAAAAGAGCAAAATGTAGAGAAAAGTGCAAAATGTAGGGAAAAGAGCAAAATGTTGGGAAAAGAGCAAAATGTAGGGAAAAAAAGAGCAAAAGGTAGGGAAAAAAGTGCAAAATGTAGGGAAAAGAGCAAAATGTAGGGAAAAGTGCAAAATGTAGGGAAAAGAGCAAAATGTAGGGAAAAGTGCAAAATGTAGAGAAAAGTGCAAAATGTAGGGAAAAAAGAGCAAAATGTAGAGAAAAGTGCAAAATGTAGCGAAAAAAGAGCAAAATGTAGAGAAAAGTGCAAAATGTAGGTAAAAAAGAGCAAAATGTAGGGAAAAGTGCAAAATGTAGGGAAAAAAAGCAAAATGTAGGGAAAAGAGCAAAACGTAGGGAAAAGTGCAAAATGTAGGGAAAAGTGCAAAATGTAGGGAAAAAAGAGCAAAATGTAGAGAAAAGTGCAAAATGTAGCGAAAAAAGAGCAAAATGTAGAGAAAAGTGCAAAATGTAGGGAAAAAAGAGC